>NC_069002.1:29449645-29452691 GCF_001194135.2 Octopus bimaculoides | reverse complement strand
TATATATATATATATTCTGCTTCCTCTAGGCATGCTTAAAGAAAAGCGCATACGAAATCTTTTGTCCTCCCCTTCCTATCTTTTAGTAACTATCATTTCTCCCTGCCTATCTGTGATGTCAATTCCTTTATTGATTTTACAGATAGGCAGGAGAGAAATGATAGTTATCTGTAAAGTCAATGCCTGTAAGATTCTTTTTGTCGATAAAATAAAAACGGAAGGTATGCTTTGAGAAAAATGTATGTTACAGCTTTGGCTCTCTCTCCTCCCTTTCTATCACTTCTCCTTTGTCAACAATTCTTTGTAATTGACAGGTGACAGGCTAAATAGTTGAATGTGTTTGACTTTTTGACCTGTAAAAATTCTGACCAAAGGATATTAACGATCCCATAATTCTTAATTAGTCAGCTCAAACGTTGCCATGTCTTTGGAATATCTATTTCGTTCTGTTGTGTGTTTCTGTTATGTCTCAAGCTACTGCTATCTAGCACCTTCAGATGATCTCTGCTCGACGGCTACTCAACAGTCAGTCCACTGTCAGTCTACTCTTACCACGGTCAGACTACCTCTATTTATATATCTTGGTCGAGCCTACTTCTTCGCTTGGGGGCGTCGACACAACAGTTTTGAAATTATTATCATTGACCATCCTTTGTATTGAACAAATTTTCAAAAATTCTGAAATCAGAAATATAATATAGCTAATTAATCTTTTGTTGGTTTACAAAAATTATCTTTCCGTTTTGTTGAAACCGATTTACAATTCATGCACACACTCACGCGTACACTATTATTTTCTGAAGATTTCTTTAGGATTTTCGAAATATTTGTCCAAATGAGTGAAATGTGTGTTACAGAAAAAATTTTGAAAAATAGATTTTCAAAAAAAAAAAGATTTTGAAGGGAAACAGTTAATTATAAATGGTGGTCAACCAACACCGAAATTACCTGATTTGCGAAGCTACAACAAGAAATTCACGAGACAATTTCAGGTTAATTTGGATGAAAAGAAAACATGGTAAACTGGTAGTGCTACGCATAATAAGTTATTCTGCTGGCCATGTGTGTTGTTTTGTTTAGAAAAAACTATTTGGAATGATAAAGGTTATGATGATGTAAATAATTTATATATATATATGGCTATGCTAAAACATGAACATTCTGAAAAGCATATAAAATTCTTGATAGATCTTAAAACATTCAAGAATGTTTGCATAGACTTAGAATTTGATGCGTGTAAAAGACAGAGCATACAACACCATAATGAGAAAGTTAGACGAAACAGATCCATTCTGCAACGATTGATCGATGTAGTTATTTTTTTTAGGTCATTAGGAATTATCGTTTCGCCGTCATTTTGAGTCTGAAAAACCTAATAATCATGGAAATTATGAAGAACTCTTATATTTAATCAGTAAACATGACGTAAAATTGGCAGGCCTTCTAGTTACAGCTTTTGTCTTCTCCGGTCTCTCAAACAGAATTCAAAATGACTTGATGGAAGCAATCTAAAAGGTTATGTTGAATGAAATACAAAATGAACTTAATCAGGCTAAATTCATAGCTGTTCTTGTTGATGAAAAATTTGATGTATCGGCATATTCACAACTGTCAACTGCTTTACGTTGTATTACAGAAGATTGTGTTACGAAAGAACGATTTATCGGTTTTGATAATGTTAGTACAGATCGATCTGCAAATGCTTTATCTGAACATGTTTTTAAATGCATTGAAACGTAGAAATGTGAAAACATTGATTGCACGAACCCATTATGGTGCCGCTACAATGGCAGGACAATTAAATGGGTCACAGTCAAAAGTAAGAAAGAAATATGAATATGCGATCTTTATTCATTGTTGTGCGCATATCCTAAAAATTTTACCTTACCTTGGTGGTAAAATTTACCAATTTAGTTCTTTCCAATCATGCTCTGCTATAAAAGAATGCAAGACATTTTTTTCTTCAATAAATGGACTGGGTACGAAATCACCGAAAAGGGCTAATGCATTAAATAACGTTGTTAAAAAAAGATCTCCGAAGGCAAAAGCAACTAGATGGAACTACTCCTCACGTCTTATTATTACCACAAAAGAAAATTACAATTTCATAATTATCCTTTCTGAAGACATCGTTGAAAATCCTGAAGCATGGAATGATACCACCATTAATTCAGAAATTGGATTCTTACATACTTTTAAAGGGTATTCTTTCGTTGTAAACCGTAAAGTTGTCAAATACAAATCAGGTTGCTTGCCAATTTCTGGAAAATAATTGACACTCACTCGAATAGCCTGAAAGACAATGATGCGTGCACACAGACAAACATTGAAACATACACACATAAATATTAACACACACACTGAAACACACACACACACACATACACATAAATATGAACACATATACATACACATATTGAAGTATACACACTTAAATATAAACACACACACATTGAAGGATGTGTGTGTGTGTGTGTGTGTGTGTTTATGTATAAATTATTTTGTATAAATAATTTTCTTTTACATTCTTTTAATTTTTCTTCCACTCTTGGGTAAGTTTCTTTATTTTCTCCTTGCATGTAGCCATGTTTTACTTCTGTCCAATTCCCAACAAATGAAAAGAGACGCCAAGTCTTCATTAAGTGTTTTTAGGGATTTTTACAATGTTGAATTTTCGCTGTCTTTGTATGTGTATGTTTGTGTATATGCGTGTATATTCAATGTGCACACGCCTGCGTGCGCAACACGTAGTCTTTTAATGTACGGATTTCAGTAAGTATCAGAACAGGCTGCTCGAGTGAGTGCCAAATATTTTCCCGAAATTGGCGAGTAGCCTGATAGAACAGCTGGTTTGTCTTTGACAGTGTAACGGTCTAAAACCGTGGCCATATGACGTAACTAAATGTGTTCTCTTAATTGAATAATTTCGAAATGATTCGTCTCAACCAATAAGTATCTATTGCATGTCAAACCACAGAAGTTACCACACCCTTCTGATATATATATATACATACATATATATATATATGTGTGTGTGTGTGTGTGT
>NC_069002.1:29445455-29448401 GCF_001194135.2 Octopus bimaculoides | reverse complement strand
TATATATATATATATATATATATGTGTGTGTGTGTGTGTGTGTGTGTGTGTGTGTGTGTGTGTGTGTGTGTGTGTGTGTGTGTGCGCGCGCGTGTGTGTGCATACTGACATCAGCACACATTAGAGCAAGTAACATACAGAACAAAAAAAAAGAGAAGACAGAACTATCGGCAGAATTTTCTTTGCTAAGTGCTTTATTAAATTGAGTTTTTCGTAGGTAAAATATGTCGTCTGGAAAATGATAGAAATAAAATAAACAAGCAAACAAAATATATTAAATAAACGAAATAAATAAAATATTTTACTTCTATCGACTAATTTGTGTTGAGTAGAAATTAATGAAGAATTAAGAAATTACCTAATAAACAGCTTCTTAACAAATCATTCTTTCGCTTGTCTTGATTTTGTTTTTTTTTAGTTTATTCGTCTACAATTATTTTCTATGTGCACTTTCGTGTGTTCGCGTGTGTGTCACTCTGTGTGTGTACGTGTGTGTGTGTAAATGTCTATATACATATATATGCATATGTATCTGTGTATGTAGATATATACATGTATACATACACACACAAACACACATACATACATAAATGTATGTGTGTGTGTGTGTGTGTGTGTATATATATATATATATATATATATATATATATATATATATATATATATATATATATACACAGATGCAGTAATATGTATGTATGTACTTATGTATGTATGAAATTTGTATGTATGTACGTATGTATGGATGTATGAAGATTACCGCAGCTCGACATTAATGAACGTTGCGCAGCAGAGGTACGATGAAGACATAGATTTGTAAAGATGTCTTCTTTGTATTCATCTATCATTTAAATGGTGTTGCATTAAGGAAACGCAACGCTGTCTTCCACGTAATATCTTTAATTCCCGAGTGGTTAATGGTCGTAAGATTTGAAACTGCCTAATCGCCATTCAATTATTTACAGATTTATATGCTTCGAGACCTGCTAATCCAAATATATTTATCTGTGTGTATGTATGCGCGTGCGCACGCGTGTGTGTGATTTTCTTGGGGTTTTACTAAAGTTCTTGAGAGAGTTCAAGCTGGTCACTAACAAAGTGACAAGGCTTTTTGAATTAAGAGCGTTCCCGGTGTTTGTAAATATGTGGTTAAGCTGTCGATGTGTGCGCATCTTTTCACCAAAAAAATCTCTGAGGAAGAATCTTTGGAATATCTTAGAAATCTTCAGAGTGCCACTAATAAATTGCGTTTGGAGAATCTGCATCTGTTTCCTTTGTTCTTCAAAAAGCCTAGTATTTTTAGGTTTCTGTTTGAATTTGTTGGTACATAACATAATGCACCTATGATGAGAATTCATAGTCAGAGTACAAGAGCTGAAAGTTCCGCATTAATTCGACTTAAATGTTCTCGTTTTCCTGGACTTTTGATTGTACATTCACATCCGCTGGGCAGTTGGCCTTTACAGCTGGGCATAACTTTCGTTTCCTGTCCCACAGAACAATATCAGGTTTGTTACGTTTGCACCGAAATGATGTTTCTTATAGGAGTGTTCAACCAGTTCCAAAAGTGTGAATACCTACCGTTTCTGGCATGCCTTTGATGTATACAGCAGGGCAGTTCTTCCTATGGATAGCATTGCAAATAGTTTTTGCAAATATATCATTCCTCAGGGGCAGGTAGTATCTCTTAGACATTTTAGGGCAGCTGCTGATGGTGTGAGTGAAATCTTCCCGTACTGATATAACAGATCTGACACATTCTGATCACAACATGGAGGGTTGGTGGTATTTTTCACCCTCTTGTTTATCGATTATTTAGTAGCTATAACATGATCCTAGATAGCGAATGCATATCCTTCTACGTGGGATGTAATGTATCTATCACAGCTTCTGTTGTTGCTCTCTAGCTTATGGGATATGTAACCATGCATTGCCTGCTTCTCCGCCAACTTTCTGTTTATGTAGGCCAATCCAGCCCCATTTGGATCACACGAGACAGTTGTTTTCTTAGAGAACCTGCACCTTAGTTCTTCTCCAACCCTGAAAATGTTTTTATTCTCACTTTTGAGTATGCATGGATAATGCTCATTCATTTCTTTACTGTTCAGCAGGTGTTTTCTGAGTGATAAAATGCAATATTCAAAGTTTGTTTGGACTGACCTTATGCCTCTACCACCATTACTTCGTCTCACACAAATCATATCAGCGTCGATTTCAATTTGGATGTTGCCAGTGAGGGTCAGCATCTTTCTGCTTTTGATGTCCTGTGTACGTATCTCGTCGAGTGTCCGGTCCAGTATCCCAACTTTTGATACTAGCACTGGCAATGCAAAAGCATTCTGAGATATGGTCTTGTAAAAGCTGACAACTCTGAAATCCATATTTTCCAGGGTCTACAGAGGTACTCTTTTGTTATTCTGGCTTCAGTCACAGCACTAACGCATTCCACATTCTCATCGATTCCGAGGTACTTCGAGTTTTCTTCATTAGAGACAACAAACCAAATAGACAAGCCGTTGATACACATATTTCCTGTCTGGTTGACAGTTTTTCCTCGGCTGGTTATTATATATCAGCGTTTCTCTTGCCCAGACTCCATTCCTATGTCAGATGAGGATGTTGTGAATCGTTCTAATTGTCCCTTGATGCTTATCATATTTCCATAATATAAGTTTAAGTCAACAAAAAAATGTGTGGGTGACATTAATTTTATTCTTTTCTGCATCTCCCAGCATGCAGCCTTGGCATCTTCTTATGGATGTGTGTAAATACGTATGTATGTGTGCATGAATGTATCTATGTATGTATGCATGCGTTTATGTATTATGTATGTATGCCACGTATGTATATGTGTTATGAATGTATGTATGTTCTGTATGTATGTATGCATGTATGTATTATGTATGTATATATATATATATATATATATATATATATATATATATA
>NC_069002.1:29441867-29445061 GCF_001194135.2 Octopus bimaculoides | reverse complement strand
TGCATATATGTATGTACGTATGTACGTATGTACGTATGCATGTATGTCTGTCTGTATGTATGTATGTATGTATGTATGCATATATGTATGCATGCATGTATGTATATATGTATGTGTGTATGTATGTATGCATGCATGTATGCATGTATGTATGTATGTATGTATATATGTATGTATGTATGTATGTATGTATGCATGCATGTATGTATGTATGTATATATGTATGTATGTATGTATGTATGTATGTATGTATGCATGCATGCATGTATGTATGTATGTATATATGTATGTATGTATGTATGTATGTATGTATGTATGTATGCATGCATGTATGTATGTATACATTTTAGTTAAGCCGGCTTAATAAGCTATTATTCTTGAGATATCTCAGACTGTCTGAAATTATCTTCTGCACTCTACTTTTGTGTTCAATAATCCTTTGGGCTGTCAACCAACGACCTGTATACGTGTGTGTGTGTGTGCGTGCGTGTGTGTGTGTGTATGTGTGTGTGTGTTTGTGAGCGTCTCTATTTTATGTGTGTGTGTATCTATGCAAATATATATGTGTACATACATACATACATACATACATACATACATACATACATACATATATATATATATATATATATATATATATATATATACATATGTATGTATGTGTATATATATATATGTATGTATGTATGTATATTATGTATACATATATATGTGTACATATATATACATGCATATATATATATATATACATACATACAAACATATATACACATACGCACACACACAAACACACGTACACACAAACACACACACACACACACACATATATATATATATATATATATATATATATACATATATCTGCTGATTCAACGACAAGCGATAAATTACAGGATTCAATACACAAATGCAGAATGTACCGTAATAAATTGTAGCATCGTATATGTTAATACGTTAAGGCTAAATGTGTGATGCTGGCATACGGATAGATGAAGGGAAAGCCAAAAATATTTGAGGAAAGGAGCGCGAGCAAGAGAGAGGAGCGTTAGCGGTGATGACTAGGAGACAAGAGATGGTTATTATATCACGTGGCTACGTTGTTGAAAGATGAGGTAGAAAGACAAAAATAGTGTGGCAGGTAAGATACGTATTGCATAGAAGTGAAGTTAGCTTTCTCCAAATCATATCTAAAGCTAGTTACAATACAATATAGGAAATTATCGCTAAAGCTGGAACAAATCAGCCTAGAAAATATCTTTTAAGGGAATTCATCTTAAATTGCACGTTTCAATGCAACAGAATAAAGACAAATAACAATATGAAATCATAATTTGATTTCGATTGATATATAAAACAAATACTCATTCTGTATTGCTTTGGTTAATGGCTCAGTGGTAAGAGCATCGGGGCTCACACTCATGAGGTAGTGAGTTCGATTCTTGGATCTGGCTATGCGTTGTGTTCATGAGCAAGACACTTTATTTCACGTTGCTCCAGTTCATTCAGCTGTAGAAATTTGTTGTGACGTCACTGGTGCCAAGCTGTATCGGCCCCTCTGCCTTTCCCTTGGATTACATCGGTGGCATGAAGACGGGAGGCTGGTATGACTGGGAAACTACTGGTCTTCTATAAACAACCTTCCCCGGACTTGTGCCTTAAGGGGAACTTTCTTAGTGCGATCCCACGGTCATTCATGATCGAAGGGGGTCTCCTTTTTTTACCATATTGCTTTGTGTTGCTATGTGTAATGATGAAACTAGTATGTCATAGAGACAAAATCATTTGTCACTCTGTAATCTAAATCCACAACCTGATTACCATACAATGATTTTTGAGGATCCACTTCACTTCATTTCACCATTAATCTGCTCTTAAACATCTACGATCTCACTATCTATCCACTTTAATGTATCCACGATTATATTATTAATCTGCTTTAAAACTTCTACGATCGTCAGGTTTTCTTTACTCTTGAAGAGAGCAGCGCTCGAGATTCGCTCAGATATAGAACGGTTCAGTTAGATTGTCTACTCACACTAAATCTGTTTCTTTACCTCTTACTGACTTCAAATCCTAATCCAGGTTGACATTTGGGTTGCAACATTAAATGAGTAAATACATAAATAAATAAACTGATTAATTAATTAGTTAATTAATACATAAATAAATAAACAAATTTTCTTTGGTGGAATTAACAGGCCGCGGAATATTCACAAAGTGCTGGATTATTGTTGAAGCCTTGTATCTTTCACTTGATTGTCTTCGGCAAGTTTCGCAGTCAATGACCTTCCACTGCAGGCTATTAACGATAGATTCAGTAAAAATGTCCGAGTGACAATATAACCATTAATCGCGGAACTCACTTGACGAGGATTTGTAACTACTTACCTAAGTGTATGCACTGCTCTCGCATTTGTCAATAATTTGTGGTGAAATGTATGAAAATAAACGAGGTACATTACGTTATCTTTGGAGCCAGGAATAATGGCTAAGTTGAATTGATATTCTCAATATAACTGCAGAAAGTGTTGAACAAGGATGAAAGCTTCCGGCAAGAGTGATAACACCACAGTTTTAATATTTTACGGTATATAATCAAATTACGATTTTATACGCCAGTGTATCTATACTGCCAAATGTGTTATCAAATGAAAGTATATCGTTGAGAATGTGGCGAATACCAAAGTATAAAAAGAGTAGACCGCAAACAAATTGAGAGCGTGATCCATTTTCTTTTCCGCTTTCATCTCACTAGAGGTTGCTGCAAGGCATCTGATGAGATATGTTATATCTTTTCTTGTACTTGTCTGCGCCCATGCTGGGGCACCGCCTTGAAGGGTTTAGTCGATCAAATTGTCCCCAGTCTAAGTCTGTTATTCATTTTATCAGTCTCTAAGTTACATGAACGTAAACAAATCAACGCCGGTTGTCAAGCGGTGGTGGGGAAAAATAAGAACGCACACACGTATACACACCTCAAACATACACACATTCAACAGGCTTCCACACAGTTTCTGCCTCTCATTTTCATTTCCAGGTTATTAGTCAGTCCTGTACTAGAATGGAAGGCACTTTCCAAGGGTGCCACAGTGGGACTGAACCCCCAAACAACATAATTGCAAATCGAGGTACTTAAGTGCACAGCCACCCCTCTTCTCACACATTGCATTACCGGAACACAGGAGACCCTAATT
>NC_069002.1:29433669-29438579 GCF_001194135.2 Octopus bimaculoides | reverse complement strand
CACTCGTATTAGCTAAGAATGTTTGGTTAGAACGTTGAAACTCTCTCATTGACCATACTTTGAAGTCCAAACAATTATCGAAAGAACGCAAACTCTCACTACCACCATCAACACTGCCTCCTCCCACAAAATGAGTATTCCGGGAATCATTAACTGGGATAGTATAAACTATATCAACATGGAAAGTGAGTGACGAAATGTTATAGATGGGAGGTTGTAAGAACCAGTCAGCGTAGACCGTAATCTCCATAGTTCAGACCCGGTTGCTTGGGAAGAAGTTTGCTTCTCCACCACGTGTTTAGTCCGACTGAACAGCCTCTACTGAAAATCGAGATCGAGCGAGCGAACTTTTGCCCTTTTGCTCGATGTGTGGTTTCTGTCCACGCTGAGCTCGCCTTGGGACACCTGCGTTACCGTTACTATAGCCTCAGGCTGACCAAAGCCTTGTGCGTTGATATGGTAGACGGAAACTGAAAGAGGCCATCACATATATATATAGCAAGTTGGTGCAAAGGTAATGGCCGATTTTAAGGTCTCTATTAAAAATGAAAAATTCCATAATTAAGACAATATTTATTCGTTAACATAATTTCCATTGGTTTCTAGAACGTCCTTCCATCTTTCAATAAGCTTATAATTGCCACGCTTGTAAAATTGTTTAGGTCCCGATGCGAAATGCGAATGAAACACATTTTCAACCTCTTCTCTTGACGTCAACCTAAGACCATTCAAATGGTTCTGTTGTCCCCAAAATAAGTGATAATCACAAGGAGAAAGATCTGGAGAAAATGGAAGATGAAGCAATATTTCCCAACCAAGCTCTTCCAAGCGATCTTTCGCCTGTCGAGTTGTGTGAGGATGAACGTTATTATGGTTGGAGATGACACGATTTCTCTTGACTAAGCAGCGTCGCTTTCTCTTCACATCAGCTTTCAAGCGACAAAGTTGATCACAGTGAAGATTAGCAGTAATCGTTTGACTGTTGTCTAACAGTTCGCAATGGAAATTCCTTCGATATCCCACCATACACTCAACCTGACCTTTCTCCTCGACTGATCCACGATCGGTGACGTTGAACGTTGTGGTAAAGGATCCACTTCTTCTCACCTGTCACATGACTTCCTAAAAATGGTTCCTTAAGGTGTCGTGAAAGCAATGACTGACAACAAATGACGCGCTGTTTCAGATTCTCTGGAGACAGTTCACGTGGGACGCATTTTCCAACAACTGAAACCTTTCCGATCCTTCTCAGTTACTGTAGAACAGTTGTAAGGGCTACGTTAAACTGCTCTGCAGCTTTTCTACAAGTAGAGGTTGGATTTTCTGTAACAACAGCTTCCAACTCTTCGAAATCAAGTTGCGTTGAACGACCATATTTTGGCTCGTTTTTCAAACTCAAATCCTCACTTCTGAAGCGAGAAAGCCATCTTCTGCAACTTCTTTCACTTACTACATCATCTCCATAAATTCTCAGAAGAGACTTTGCTACTGTGCTTGCATTGACACCTTTATGAAACTCATAGGGTAAGACATGTCTAATGTGATCTTTAGATGCGACGAACATGGGTGCGAATATAGCAGAAGATTATGGCCAATGCAACAGAATCTGAAAGACAAATATATAAATACTCATCGTTACATTCTTAAAACATTGCAAAAGATACAATTTAAAAACAATACTATCTGAAACTATTTTCTAAAAACATCGTCTATAACCTTGCGCCAACTTTAATTCAGAATGACCGAACTTTTGGTGTTCCACATTTTTCATTTTCTTCGCCGATCATTTTTGATATTGAATCTTGTGAACATTTAATCATTTGAACATGTTCCCTACTTCGCAATTTGAAATTTTAAAAGTCCTATTCGATTATACCGTTAATAAACAAAAAATTGTTGAAACTAGTTTGGTATGTATATAGATAAATTTATTTAAAAGCAATTACAAGTTTTTCAAATTCAGGTGCAGTTTCAACAACAAATTCTCCCATATTATTTCCTGTGTGGAAATGCACTCCTTGTCTTCTACCACCGCTTCACAGCTGGTTTCGGTGTGTTTTTAAGGTCACAATGCAAGGACCTGAAAGTCATAAACTGTTGCAGTCCATCTCTCATAATTTTTCAGTCTTTTTTGTTTTCTCCTTTTTTTCTCGCCTTCTGTCATTCTCGATATCCGCCTATATGTCTTACTTCTGTTACGTGAGATATTCTGCTTCAAACATTTTGGTTATGCTAAGCAGCAATTCCATTTGCCATTTCTTTCTTTTATTTGTGTTGATATTTCGCCTAAAGCACTGACATAAAAGTTGTGCAAAATCTCGGAATGTCAACCGTAATATAATTAATGTTAGATAGTGGCTGCACTACTGTGGAAACCCTTCAGAGATAAATAAAGAAATAACGTTAAATTTCCGTATAAAGCCTTTAGTTCGTGTCGTATTTGGCGCTTTCTCTTTTCTACGATATCAATTGAAAATTATAGTTCATGGAATGAAAATTATAGCTCTACGAATGAAAATAACTTAAAATTATGATATTAAATTTTGCTTTAGGAGATAAAATTCCTGGTACTCCATCGGTTACGGCGATGAATGTTCCAACTGCTTCGAAAAACAAAACAGCCTAGACCGGGTGGGACGTCGTGTTCTTGAGCAAAACACTTAATCCTCACATTGCTCTGCGATCACTTCGACACCTAACGCGTGCTACACCGTGGATCTGTACACGCAAAGTCGATATGATGGAGTGAGCTACATACACGCATACAAACAGACAGACAGATAGATAGATAGATATACATATATATATACATATATATGTATATATATATGTGTATGCATGCTATTATTATTATTATTATTATTATTATCATTATCATTATTATTATTATTATTATTATTATTATTATTATTATTGAGTGCATGCCATCAAAGTGACACTGGGGTAAAATATACGAAGCCCATTATACCCATCATGACTACCCGTCTGATGAGGGTACACCAGGCACATGCATCACAACCATATGTGCGTGACATGGTGATCTCATATCAAGATAAACAGCGCATGACCTCGCAGGTGGGGCCCAGTTAGAATTTTCTTCAGGTCGAGTAGCCCATCCCACTCAAAAGGTCCCTGAATAAGGTTTGTTTAAGGGTGTTGAGAAAAACACCCGTTTCCAGTGGTCAATTATTCAAACTCCAAAGAATTCCACACAACACATGCCTATGATGCTCCCCACTACTTCTACTCATGATGATAGATACACATATCGTCAACCATTAAGGGACATGCTCCACTGGTTAAAGTCAAACAACTGACAAGCAAATCTGTGGTATTAAGCAGAATATTTGTGTACATGATACCACTTTCAATCAATTAAGATCAGAAGCCATGAGAGCCACTGCCTGGTACTGCATCCGGGCTTTTATTATTATTATTATTATTATTATTATTATTATTATTATTATTATTATTATTATTATTATTATTATTATTATTAAGTAGACGATAGTAATTTCTAACATTGGTACTAAGATGCCACAAATATTGTGGCGTGGGGGATTCAATTACATCAACTCAATTGATATCTACTTATCCTTTCGACTTGACCAACATCTGAATTCACTACACAGATGTAACTAGGCATGTTAATGTATTTTATCTGACACTACTGTTTCTGCCGTTCACTGCCCTTCTGTGTTTTATTGACTACCCCAGAAGGATAAAAAGCAAAGTTTGTTAACCTCAGCAGTATTTGAACTCAGAACATAAAGAACCACAAGGCATTCTTTTGTTTTCTGTTTTTCAATGCTCTAATGATTCTCATGTTTCTCGGTATTGCGTACTTTCATCGCAATACCGAGCGCAGTCCTGTGTGCGTTGGGTATGTGCTGTAGTTTGTTGTGGTGCCCTTCTTTGAAACACCCATGTTTCTTTGGAAACACCTATGTTTCCAAAGGTTAATTATACAAACCCCAAAGAATTCCTCTCAACATATGGCTACGATGCTCCTCCACAACTTCTGCTCGTGAACAGAGACACACATAGCGTCAGCCACTAAGGGACATTGTTAAGTGGTTAAGGTCAAACAACTGACAAGTAAATCTGTGGTATGGAGCAGAATATTTGCTGTAGCCCATGTTTTATACCAAGACAAAACAATTGTTATTATTATTATTATTATTATTATTATTATTATTATTATTATTATTATTATTATTATTATTATTATTATTATTATTATATTTTTAAAAGATTGACGTAACTCTTCACAACGGTAAACAGTCAAGACGAATAACGCGATTCGATTGAAAGATATTTTATTAGTTGAACGATATTTCGACAGGAAGTCTGTTTTTGTCGTGTTCAAAATAAGCAGTGATAAAAATTGAAAATTATAGAAATTTAAATTTAAAGTGCAAACGCTGGTTGCTCTCGTTTATAATTTAAATTTAAATTTCTATAATTTTCAATTTTTATCACTGTTTATTTTGAACTCGACAGAAACAGACTTCCTGTCGAAATATCGTTCAACCAATAAAACATCTATTGCAATCGCATCGCGCTCTTTGTCTTGTTTAAAATTATTACTATTATTATTATTATTGAGTGAGAAAGCAGTGCATGCCATCAAAGTGACACTGGGGTAAAATATACGAAGCCCAATATACCCATCATGACTACCCGTCTGATAAGGATACACCAGACACATGCATCACAACCATATGTGCGTGACATAGTGATCTCATATCAAGATAAACAGCGCATGACCTCGCAGGTGGGGCTCAGTTAGAATTTTCTTCAGGTCGAGTAGCCCATCCCGCTCAAAAGGTCCCTGAATAAGGTTTGTTTAAGGATGTTGAGCAAAACAACACATATATTTAGATATACATATACGTATATATATATTA
>NC_069002.1:29429064-29433571 GCF_001194135.2 Octopus bimaculoides | reverse complement strand
AACCAATGTTGGTGTTTTCGTGTCCCCGTAACTTAGTGTTTAGGCGAAGAGACCGGTAGAATAAGTACTTGGCTTACAAAGAATAAGTCCATGGGTCGAATTGTTTTTATTTCTTTAATCTCCCAGAAAATCTCTAAAAACATTTCTCAAAAGCTGCAATTTCCATCGCAAAAATTCCCTAAAAATGCCTTGAGTAATAAAGAATACACTTGACGAAATACAAGTGGAAATATATTAAACAGGAAGAATCTTTTGCTAATGTACGAAGTTTAAACCTTGCAGATAGCAACACGTGGATTTCACGCAATTTCTAAAAGAACTACGGTTGTAGATTTGAAAGAAAATCCCAATCTGGATAAACCCTGAGTGTGACACAACATAATTCATTTTTAAAAATACCATTTGTAATATATAGAAGAGAAGAACAAAAAAAGAAAAGGCCCTTACGAATACATGAAACGTAAAGAGTGTATAGTATTAAGGAGCACATGGTATTACAATAGTTTGAAAAGAAGTTCAAAATCTTCCACTGCCTTGGAAATGTCCGTCTCTTAAGAAAAACTGGATAAGTATTGTAGTGCATTTTCTGTCATTTACTGAAAGTTGTTATTGGACGAAAGTAGAAAATATAATTTACATAAGGTCTTTTCTCAATGTTTTGCTTTCGACTGACGAGATTGTTGATTATTGTAGAGCGGTTCAACTTTCATTACTCCTAATTTAACAGCATTTCCGTAGTGACAGAGTTCCAGATAGACATATATTCATTCCTTTATTCATATTTCCCTATCCAAGTCGATTTCTTTTCAGGAGTTTGTATAACTTCTCTTTTCTCTCTCTCTCTCTTCTCTCAGCCTCTCAATCTTTCTAAATATACAGACACACTCTCTGTCTCTCTCACACACACACTCACTATTTCTTCACTACCCTCCATCACACCGTTAAATAAATAAATTAACTGATTAATTGAAAATCCATATAAATGTCAAGAAACCGGAAGGGCATGGGATTGGTATTGTTTTGAGAGACTGCCACGGTGCTGAAGGAAATAACCCAAACAATATCATCACAGTCGCGCTGAAGAGCAACGGCTACTCAAGAACTTTAGCACCGATAGAGCGAAAGAAGCAGGAGTTTACACGCTCCTACACTCCCATAAGATTCCACCAAAGCACTCTTGATGCGACGTTTGATAATGAACATAGCAAAGATAACACGGATGGAGGCACGGATGTAGATGAAAGGTATTCCCCCCATTTGGTAGGTCCTCAAGAAAACAAAGAAGAAGGTTTAAGAGGAAAACCTGCTAGGAAAGTAAACCCAAGTGCAAGTGTCCCTACCACCATTCGAAGTGTAAAACCCTGGAGGTGAAAGAGCCAAGCAAGAACAACCACAAGGAGCATAAACAGAATATTAAACAACCGAAGAAAAAAGCAAATTTGACTCCGCATACAACTAAAAGAACAAAAAGAGAGTGCACACACGAATGTGCAAATTCTACTTGAAAGATGTCTACTGGCATGGAGAGGGAGGTGCAAGCTTCTGTTTTGCTCGCTAAAGACCGTTCCACATCAATATGAAACAGGGTGGAAACCACCTGCCAAAAGGAAAGGACCACGCACCACCTGCCCCAAAACGGAAATACGTAGATGTAGTGCGTGCTACAAACCAGTCCTATCAACATGTCGCTGAAAGGGCGGCTCCTGAACAACAATCTTTTTGTGCATAGCACAAAAAATTGTACAGCAACTGACCTGGCTACATCAATCTCACAGATGAGACTATCCCCAATACACAAGACTACCACAGCAAATGGGTCCAAGGTGGATACCACAAACAACAATACAGACATCACATCGGTGTTCTTACTGAACATCAGAGGACTGTTAGCACTTAGTAACGAGACAAATATTCCTTTCCTGAGAGACCTTGTTGCATGCAATCAAGCCTTACGCATAGCACTTACGGAAACACAACTGAAATCACATATAGGAAATGCAGAAATACACATACCACAGTATGTTGTATTACGTACTGAGAGAAAAGAAAGGAGTCATATTGGAGTTGCTATGTACGTCCGCGAAGAACTCACACCCCAGGTCCTTTTGTCACACTCAAATTCAGTATGTGACACACTAATTCTACATATAAGACAACTCGATGTAGTTATATGTACTACATATCGTTCTCCAAATACCCCGAATCATGCAGACAAGTTTGAAGACTGCCTTACAAAAACAGAAGAAGTTCTAGTTACATTAGAACAACACATAACTGTACTTCTTATGGGATGGGAGACTTCAATCTGCCCAGTGTCGGATGACCTGTGGGTCTTTCTCTCCCAGGAACGGCGCGATGCGAACAAGGACAGGTGAAGAGCGATGTGAGTTCAAATCTCATGGCTGGCCGTAACAATTTTTTCTGCAATATGTGACTAGTTTATCCTGTTCATGCTATTGTATTAGCATTATCATGCGTTTGAGAATAAATTATTTCTGTTTCTTTCAATGCATCTCAACGCTTCTAAAGCAAACTTTATTTGTTTACTTCTGTCGTAAGTTAAATTTAACATCAGCGTCTTATAAAGCTACATTTATAAATCCTAAAATTACGGACGACTTCGTTACTGGGCTGTTTAGCATAAAGATTAAAGCATTTGACACATAATTACAGGGCGGTGAGCTTGAGTCTGATGGCTGGCCGGTAATGATTTTTTATGCACCATATGGATATTTTATCCTATTCATGCTGTTGTATTAGCATCATCCTGCGTTTGAGAACAATTTATTTCTGTATCTTTCAATACAACTCAACGCTTTTAAAGGAAACTTTGTTTGTTTACTTTCATCGTAATTTATATATATATATATATACATATACATACATATATATATATATATATATATATATATATATATATATATATATATATATATATATACGACGAGCTTGTTTCAGTTTCTCTATATCAAATCCACTCACTAGGGTGTGGTCGACCCGAGGCAGTAGTAGAAGAACCCTTTCTTACCACAAAGCGACGCCAGCGCCTATACAATATTTAAAAAATAAAAAAAAAACGCTCTAAAGAATAAAACAGTGCAGATGGAAGCGAAAGATGTGAAATGGTTAGAAGCATCGCAGGAATCACTCAACAGATTCTTTGAAAGAATTTCTGTATTTTTCCTACAACTTTCAAAACCCAATGAAATGCATAAGAAGCAAACAATTTTTAGCACGTAACAATGGGTTTGTATATTTAAACTGCTTGAGTATGTTTGCTATTTTCTTTTCCTTTTATTCTCCTTACATCCTTTACAAATCAATATTTCTTACCGTTTCTCGGCAGCATTCTAGCAATTATTTACTTTAGCGATTATACAACTTTACATATCCCCAATTGAGTGAGATATCTACGTTAAGAAGCCGGAATTTGATCGATGACATACACTTGAATTCCAAAAGCTTCGCATGAATGTCAAAGTCATACTTTGATAAAAAGGTAAAGACGGGAATAAGAAAACAAAAACGAACATACCGCCCGGCCCGTTTCTTGGTTTATTTATATACTATTTGTTTATTTATACATTTATCCTTCCACTTCAAGCTGTAATTAAATATATTAATTCAAAGGATGGAGTGACGTATTCGGAACAAATCTGGCGTGTTGAAAGCTGGGAGTTTATCGCAAAGCTCTCTTTAATAAAAATCAAGCACTGTTTTGTTTTATCTTTCTTCCGTTTGTATTTAACTTGTATTTTGACGTCCTTCAATCCATCTGCAAAACCTATTTAGCAAATACCATTGAACGTATCAAGTGTTTGATAAAGAGTTCTAGAAAAAGACAGGGTACTACTAGCAGGTTTCTCAAGAGAACGTTAGGCGACGGTTATTAGACAAGAATGACGCATATCAAACAGGAAAATCTTGAAGTTTTTGCAACACACCCAACAAATTTAGCAATTAGCGATGATTTATCAGCTCCTTTATCGCTTGAATTGGTCAAAACACGTTTTAATTAGATCTCAAAAATGATACTTTAGATATTTTCTAACACCGTTTAGAGTTTTTCCTGGGTTTTCTTTGTGTATATATGTATGTATGTATGTATGTATGTATGTATGTATGTATGTATGTACATATAGAGACAAATAAATATATATATAGATAGATAGATAGATAGATAGATAGAGAGATAGATAGATAGATAGATAGATAGACAGACAGACAGACAGACAGACAGACAGACAGACAGACAGACAGACAGACAGATAGATAGATAGATAGATAGATAGATAGATAGATAGATAGACAGGCAGACAGGCAGACAGGGAGAGAAAGAAAGCGATATATAATATTGTTTGGCTAATCGCTTTCCAAAGCTCTTTGCGGGCGTCGGCTATCAGATGTTATCATTCAGTAGGATTTCTCCCTTTACTGGATAATCATGGGCAAATCCGTGAGTATCCGTGCAGCTAATACAAAACAGTTTTAATTGTGATAAAATTCT
>NC_069002.1:29427423-29428197 GCF_001194135.2 Octopus bimaculoides | reverse complement strand
GTGTGTGAATTTGTATATTTGTATAAATTTAAGTTATATGGCTAGAACGAGAGTTATATAGTATACCGTGTCCATTAAGACAACTGCACCCAGCAACAACACTGAAGCCGTCAGTAAAAAAAAATATGGAAGACCCAATTGTGGGATAGGCGTCAATTTACTTGAGGGATCAGAGTTCTCCTTCAAACAGGGACAACGTTTCATAGTGAAAAGCAGCTCCACATGTCCTTCGGAGAACCTGATATAAATACACTAACCTGCTCTGGGTATCAAGAGCAATATATAGGCCAAACAAAAAATACTCTACGTCAAAGGATGGCTCTGCATAGATCCCAGATCAAACTTCCGAAAAACAGAAAAATAGCATTCAGCCAATACATCGACATTTGAACCAATAACAAAAATCAAAGCTTCAGAATGTTTCCCCTTTATCAATTCAGGGACGATACAACCTGTAGCAAACGATTTAGTAAAGAGTCGTTCTTTATCACAAAATACAGACCCCTTTTGAACGCATTTACAACAAATGACATATCCAACACGACATTAGAATAACACACACACACACAAATATTTAAAATGATACATTCAAAAGAAATATCTCAAGAATTCAATCACTACTACCACATCCACACCAAGTCACTTTCAGGTCACTTGACCATTTAACACCCTGCTACTATCATACCATTCCCGCATTCTTCTTCTTCTTCTTCTTCTTCTTCTTCTTCTTCTTCTTCTTCTTCTTCTTCTTCTTCTTCTTCTTCTTCTTCTTCT
>NC_069002.1:29423784-29426385 GCF_001194135.2 Octopus bimaculoides | reverse complement strand
ATATATATATATATATATATATATACATATATATATACATATATATGTACACTTATTGGTACAAGCCAACATATGTACGTATGTAGGCATGTAGGCAAGTATACAGACATACACACATTCATACACTTGTACACACATACATGTATACATACATTAACACAAACATCCGTCCAGCCATCCACACACACACACATATATATATATATATATATATATATACGCACACACATACATGGGCAACCCCCCGGCGTATTAGAGTGCAGCGCATGCAATATCGCTTTCCAATATGGAGCATTTTATGCTTATGACGATATGTTAGGGAAAGTAGCCAAGGGCTTAATCTATTCAGTATTATTCGACGAAGTTCATTTCAATTCACCTTCTGTATGGCTGTGTACTTGGTGTGCTTTGTGTGTGTGTGTGTGTGTGTGCGTGTGTGCGTGTGAGTATGTGCGTGTCTGCTTATATGTGTCTGTGTCGGTGCATGCGTGTGTCTGTTTACATGTATCTGTGCGCGTATACATATATATGTATGTCTGTGTGTGTGCATGCGCTCGTATGCGTGCGTGTGTGTGCCTTTGTGTTTGTGTTTGTGGGTGTGTGTGTGTGCCTTTGTGTTTGCGTGTGTGTGTGTGTGTGTGTGTGTGTGTGTGTGTGTGTGTGTGTGTGTGTGTGTGTGTGTGTGTGTGTGTGTGTGTGTGTGTGTGTGTGTGTGTGTGTGTGCGTGTGTGTGTTTTTTTTTGCCAGTTTTGATTATTGGTTTTTCCGTGAATATGCTGCCTTTTGGACCAACACAATTTGTTTTGTTTCACTTAGTTTTATAGGAGATCAGATTAGAAGACGATGCTAGGGAAGCTACAAAAAGACAGCACCAATTTGGAATTAAGGAAAAAGTTGAGGGAAAATTTGGAAAAAGTTGAGTTAATTTATAAATTGTCGAGCAGTAGTTTCCAAGATCTCGCGCTGGTTACGAGGTTCTTCAGTGGAAAAACACCAAATAGGTAAACAAATTTCGCCAAATAATTTCGACAACTTGCAAGAATTTGGCAGCGCATCCTATGAATATTTCTTGTCAACATTTTTTATGCGATGAGAAAAAAATATATATATGTCATGGCTGTGTGGTTAAGAAGTTTGCTTTGCAACCATGTGGTTTTGGGGTTCAATCGCACAACACGGTATCTTGGGGAAGAGCTTTCTGCTGGAGCTCCGGTTCGACCAATGTTTTGTGAGTGAATTTCATAGGCGGAAAATGACTGGAAGCCCGTCGTATAAATACATGGAGTGGGGGCTCGAAATTTATGGGTCTATGTGCTTCTTTCCTCTGTCACATGACAACTGCTGTTGGTTTGTTTAGGTTCCCGTAACTTAACGATTTCGTCGAAAGCTTCCAATACAATATGTATCAAGCTTTTAAAAAAACATATAATGAATTGGCATCGATTTTCTCGACTAAATATCTTGAAGATGTTGCTACAGCATGGCCGCACTCCATCGCCTGAAACAAAAGATAAATGGTTTAGATTTATGCAAAACACATAGAAAACTGCTTCAGGAAATTGGTGTAATTTTGCCGCATGACAACACCCAAAAATACGCTTTTTAAAACTATTCTTCAAAAGTTTATAGAACCCGTTTATGAAATTTTTCAGTGTCCTTAAGCCCATCGCGCATACCCAACTCTAAATTACCACCTTTTTGTTGCAAAATGCACTGAAAAAACAATATGAGTGCGTCTCTTGTGGTAAATATTGCAGTAAAGTTTGTTCTAACAGAACATCCATCATTAAGTGGTGATAAATATTATCTCTCGGTATTAACACTGCTTCTATCGCTGAAATATATTCTTTACGCTAACAGGCTAATATTGACACAGCGCCTGCTTTGCAACTGTTAATCTATATATCGCTGGCGGGGTAATGAACGGCTGCTGCTTCTAGCGGTTGAGTATCCATCATTGACAAAGCCAAACACGGTCGAAACGACGTAATCGGGTGGTCTCGGTGCTGGAGGTGGTGAGGATATAAATAAGAGTGCATTTTGCATTGTTGAGCTAATATGGGAGTTTTTCCCATAGTAACTACTGCAGTAAAGTTTAAGGGGAGATAAATATTGCCTTTTCTTAAATACTATGTATTCTTCTATGTATTTCTTTTTTTAAAAAATAAAATCAAGAAAGTTTAATTAAAACATTTGCGCGCTTCGTGGTCTCAAAGACGTTTTTGTTGGTGTTGTTTTTCGAAATAAGATTGCTGTCAATAGCTTACTTGCGGTGCCGTATACAGAGTTGATTCGCTTCTTGCAAGAGATTGTACGAACTCGACCAATGATAACTGACCAATTTTCTTTATTAACCTTCTCAGATATAAAATATGATACTTTTTATCACTTCAATCTTTAGTAATTATAAAAGTATGCTAAGTCATAAATACAGGGTGTCCACAAAGTTTGGGTACATGGTGATTAACACATACTTTAAGAAATTATTATTTCTTATATTTAATTGTTTATGTTATGGTTTTATTTACTCCATGTACCCACATGGGGATTAACACATACTTTAAGAAATTATTATTTCTTATATTTAATTGTTTATGTTAT
>NC_069002.1:29415329-29419293 GCF_001194135.2 Octopus bimaculoides | reverse complement strand
AAATAAGGAGAAAAAAATATATATAAATGTAATGGTCAGCGATCTATCATGGCGAACGCCGAACAGAAGGTTGTATATATATATATATATATAACAGAGGACTCCGTCGGTTATGACGACGAGGGTCCGAGCTTGCTCGTGAAATTAACGTGCAAGTGGCTGACCATGCCACAGACACGTGTACCTTTAACGTAGTTCTCGGGGAGATTCAGCGTGACACAGAGTGTGACAGGGCTGGCCCTTTGAATTACAGCTACAACTCATTTTTGCCAGCTGAGTGGACTTAGAAACAGCTATAAGACTAACTTTCTGTTTATAAAAATCCTGAAAATTCCACACAGCCTTGGATTTGTTGTCTCATTTAATTTAACACACAAACACTTTTCTAATGAAAAATTCAATATATTTAATCTTAAAAGCGCAGGTCTGTCTCTACATTCCATTTAGCCATTTAAGTGAAGTTAACAAAAACTTATTTTTACAGCCTTGCAAAGATGGCCGACAATGTTAATTTGAAATAATGCCTGAGTGCATTTAGATTTAGTATTGGGCAGTAAATCATTTACAGTATTATTACAATTATGTAAGTAACGTAAAGCAAGGCATTTGGAAGATCTTCTAATGAGTGACAAGGCTAGTAATTGCATTAATAATAGTCGCCATTGAATTGACAGCAAACTATTGCGTCGGTTTATCGTGTTTTTGAATGGTTCGTTCACAATTCTGCCAGAAACATATGCTGTCCTTTCACTATTAATAGCTCAAATAAACTCCGTGATTATACAGATTTAATAAAAAGACATAAATTCAGAAATAATTGTCGTGTAAGCATGTTTATTTGTCTAAAACTTATAGCAACATATATTAATATATTCTTAAAACATATTTTCCTCTTGTTTTATATAACAAATATTGTAGCCATCAACATCACTTCAACTGAAACTGAATCAATGTTTTTAATAATGATAATATTAATAATAATAATAATAATAATAATAATAATAATAATAATAATAATAATAATAATAATAATAATAATAATAATTTTAAAACAAACACATAATTTTCTTATGGTTTCTTAAACATTCTCTACTGTACAAATTCAAATATATGGTACCCTAGGCATAACACCTACATGAACTTCTAACTTGTTGTCTCTTGAGGTCTCTGGGTGAGACTTGGATCCAACTTGTACAAATGCAAAACAAAAGTCAAACATAAAATAATAATAATAATAATGATTTCAAAGTATGAGGCAATTTCGGCGGGTTGGGGTAAGTCGATTACTTCCATCCCAGTGTTCAACTGGTACTTGTTTTATCGACCCCGAAAGGATGAAAGGCAAAGTTGACCTCCACGGAATTTGAACTCAGAGCGCAAAGACGGACGATATAGGGCTAAGCATTTAGTCTGGAATGTTAGCGATTCTTCCAACTTGCGATGCCATATCTTAATAATAATAATAATAATAATAATAATAATAATAATAATAATAATAATAATAATAATAATTATAGTAATAATAATAATAATAATAATAATAATAATAATAATAATAATAATAATAATAATAATAATAATGATAATAATATACCCGATAAAAGGTCACAGAAAACGAGAAAGCAACCATACTCTGGGATATGCCAACACACACAGATAGAGAAATTAAGGCCAATAGGCCAGATATAGTTGTCAGAAATCACTAAGAAAAAACATGCTTTCTAATCGATGTATTCATACCAACAGATGACAATGTTTCTCTGAAAGAAACGGTGAAACTTTGAAAGTACAAAGTTCTGGAAAAGTACAATAATCTGAAAATGTAGAGGCTAAAAACAAAAGCAATTCCTATTATATAAGGCGCATTAGGTATTATAAAAAAGACATTCAGACAAATATAAAACAAAACCACCAGGTCTTACAAGTATATATAACATACAGAAAATAGCACTAGTAGGTACCACACATATCCTACGTAAAACACTTTCAATACAGTAAAAGTAGGAGCACCACAACAAACCACTGTACGTAGCCAAGGCACACAGAGCTGCGCTCGGTAGTGCAGTGAAAACACATGATAAAAATAAGACTACTGAATAATAATAATAATAATAATAACAATAATAATAATAATAATAATAATCATAATAATAATAATAATGATAATAATAATAATATTCATTTATCCAATGTCTACGAAATAATCACTAATGATTTGCCGTATCTCAAGCATCTGGTTCCTAATGCACAACTTTGCCAAATCATGTGACATTTGGCGTAGCAGCGAGAGTCGAGTTTCGTTGTTTTGTATATTTAAAACTACTTGTCACGTGACTGTCTAGATATTGTTTAAGACTTGTTATAAATTAAATTAAATTAAAAATTCGTTCGCTAATATGATACTGATATCCAATAGCTAAAGCTCTAGATATTTTATTTCAGTGTCTGCTATCAGAGGTTTCAACAAAAGAAAAATATATTAAGACAGTCAATAATGCAAATACAAAGTCAGTAGGTTGTCGGGCCGAATGTTTCGTGTTATTTGTTCTGTCTCATTATTGCGGTCTGAGTTCAAATCCCACCGAGGTCAACTTTCTTTTTCTTCCTTTTGAGAACGAAACCAAGACTTTTGCTCGGCAGAATTGTAAGAAGGCAGCGAGCTGGCAGAGTGGTTAGCACGCCGGGCGAAATGCTTAGCGGTATTTCGTCTGCCGTTACGTTCTGAGTTCAAGTTCCGCCGAGGTCGACTTTGCCTTTCATCCTTTCGGGGTCGATTAAATAAGTACCAGTTTCACACTGGGGTAAATATATAATCGACTTAATCTGTGAGTCTGTCCTTGATTGTCCCCTCTGTGTGTAGCCCCTTGTGGGCAGTAAAGAAATAAGAAACGTTAGCACGCCGGGCGAAATGTTTAGTGGTATTTCGTCTGCCGTTACGTTCTGAGTTCAAATTCTGCCGAGGTCAACTTTGCTTTTCGTCGTTTCGGGGGTCGATAAATTACGTACCAGTTACGCACTGGGGTCGATGTAATCGACTTAATCCGTTTGTCTGTCCTTGTTTGTCACCTCTGTGTGTAGCCCCTTGTGGGCAATAAAGAAATAAGAATTGTCAGAATGCTGGAGAGAATTGTAAGAATGTTGGTTCCTTGTGGTATTTGCTTTGGCTGTTTACGCTCTGAGTTCAAATTCCGCCACGGTCAATATTTGACTGGTAGACTTATATCGCTCAGTTCAACACCCACCTCTTGGTACGATTGGTGCATTCCATTGCAAAGATACGGAATCAGATTTCTGGTTTGAGGATACATATTCTCCCTTCCTCTCGGAGTCCTTGTGATGGGTCAAGGGGACTACGTACCTTTCCGAAAGCTTACTTCCCAACCACATGATTCCAGGTTCGGTCCCGCTGCGTGGCACCTTGGGAAAGTGTCTTGTAGTATAGCCTCAGGCTGACTAAAGCCTTGAGTGGATTTGGTAGACGGAAACTAAAAGAAGTCTGTCGTATATATAAATATATATGTGTATCTGTGTGTGTTCGTGTTTCTGTGTTTGTCCCCCCACCATCGCTTGACAACTGATGTCGGTGTGTTTATGTCCCCATAACTTAGTAGTTCGGCAAAACACTGATAAAATAAGTACTAGGCTTACAACGAATAAGTCCTGGGGTCGATTTCTTCAATTAAAACCCTTCAAGACGGTGCTCCAGCATGGCCGCAGTCAAATAACTGAAACAAGTAAAAGAATAAAAGAATAGGTGCAGGCGTGACTATAGACAAAGTCATACCTGCATTGGTAAGGTGCCTGCTTTCCAACCGTGTCGTCCTCGGTTCAATATCACTGCATGGTACCTTGACCTGACCAAGTGTCTCCTAGTAAAATGCTTTGAATGAATTTGAAATAAGGACATATGAATATAGATAGACAGATACACATATACATATATATATATATATATATATATATA
>NC_069002.1:29413081-29414244 GCF_001194135.2 Octopus bimaculoides | reverse complement strand
AAGGAGCTATGAAGAAGTTTGAAACAATCAAACGCAACGATAGGAATGGGACTTGCCCACTCTATAGGAGCAAATCATGGAACACCATAGAAAGGACTAAGAAGAAAATAGGGAAGGCAAGCTCATGGTACGATAGCCACAAGTACCAGAGCGTCATGTTCGTCGACATCACCCCTAGAGGCGAACTGGCGTACCGCTTTAGAAGGGCCCTAGACAAACTTAAACCCTCGAAGGAAGAAAGCCAAGTTGTAACGTTTGTGGTAGCAAAACACATTTAAAACCTAACTGCCCACTAGCACAGAAACAACAGCAACGACAACAAGACCACAAAAGCAACAGCAACAACACAGAAAACCAAAAACCAGCACTTCTACCCACACCGCCATATGCACAACTAATTAAGCAGCTCTACAAATAAATGAAGGAACATCAGCAACCAACAAGCCTGCCAAACCAAACAACACTACCACAAGCAGCGCCACCAAGAACAGAACCAACACCATCATCGCCACCGCCAACAACTCTACAGGAAGAAGAGGAAACTAAAATGAGTCATACCCACCCCTAAAAACCCAAACACCACATCCCAAGTGTCACCAAACACCACCAACACCACCAACAACAAAATCAACGCACTCAGAAATAGATCCCAAAACCCTTGCCCTCCCAACCTCTGATTCCTTCGACATGTCGTCAGATAAAGACGACATGGAGGATTGGCAAGTGGCAACAGGGGAGAGAAAAAGGGGAGAAAAAGAGTAGAGAAGCAGACAAACAAAGCGTAGAGGTTTACCACTCCCGAAACCAAAACACCCGCAGAAAACAAAAGCATCAACACAAACACACTAACACACCCCCACCTCTACAATGCTGGCAGCTATAAACACCAACAATCCAGACGTAATGGAATACATTAGGTCAAACACCAACATAACAGCAAATGATACCAAAACAAAGAACCAGCCACGCCCAACACCACTACAACACATTAAAATCATACACAGAACACACGCAGCACACTGAAATCTCTCTACCCGGATGCAGTAGGGAGATTCCAAAAATACCGCTCGAAAAAACTATACAAAAACCTTCTGGAAGAAAACTGTGAGGTGAAGGACAGACAACTTTCGGACAGTAAATAACTCTCTCTCTCTCTCTCTCTC
>NC_069002.1:29410534-29412570 GCF_001194135.2 Octopus bimaculoides | reverse complement strand
ATATATATATACATATATATACATATATATACATATATACATGTATCTATATATATACAACACTTAAACTCACACACGTATCTACCTATCTATGCTACTCATACATAGAGAGGGGCATGCGCCACCTCCACAACCACCGCCACCACCAGCATCATTTAAATTCATCTTACGCAAACGAAACAAAAGATCTTTAGACCAACATAAATATACATTCTTTATGTAAAAAAAAAAAAAAAAAAAAACTTGCCCCAAGGGAAAAACCACGAATTCTGTTTACTGTTTGGAAAGAAATAGAGAAATAATTTCACGAATATAGAAATAGAATGTATATACGTACCAGAGTTTATTTAAAGACTTCTGCTGTAGTTTTAACTAGTTTTTCCAATGAGAAAGGTAATTTGTTTTTGTTTCAATTTCTTTAATTGTTTGCTGATTTAGATGTAATGAATCTAAGGCTGTAAATATTCATGAATATTTAATGCTAAATATTATTAAGTATCTACTGTGTTAAATTTGTCTGCAGTGAGTTCATAAGTATTTGAGAAAAATCAGTACACACATACTCACAAGCGCAACATACTGCACAAACATATAAACAGGTAGGCACACGCATACATACACACAATCACACATACGAATGAGATGCGTAGACGAACCATAAACATTCGTACACACAAATATACGCATATATACACGCAGCTATACATATAGACACACATAAACGTATAAAATGGTACACACATAAAAAATCAACGATAGTCACACGCAGCCATATTTGGTGAAATTCTCAACCACATGTATAAGCATACACATATATCTCTTGCTTCTTCTACCTGACTTTTGTCTTTCTAACTCTTATGCTTCTTTCTTTCTCTCTGTCTGTCTTTCTTCCTTTCTACTGGCGAAGGATAAAAGTCCGAAACGTTAAGACGCCTTCGCTTTCCATCTAAGTGTTAAGCTACCAACGTATTCATCAAATAGTGTTGTCCTTTTATTGTTCATTGTATTAACACTATCTAAACAAAAATATACATATATTTACAGACATTTACGGGTCCACAAATATACACACGTAAATGTACTCAGATAAAAACACTAGTACAAACATACACAAACATACATAAACACAAGCATACACACCGCTATATTTATGTTCCATATATTATGAAAGTAGCATAACACCTACTAAAAACCTGTTATCTACATTTCCGCATATATACATAGAAATGTTTATAAAAAGTAAAACCCCACTTCAATCATGAATGACCATGGGATTACTCCTAGAAAGTTACCTTCTGAGACAGTCCCAGCAAGAATGTTTATGGAAGATCAGCAGTCGTCCACGCTTACCAGCCTGCCCCCTCTACTCCACTGATGCTATCCAGGGGGAAGGCAGAGGGGTCGATATAGCTTGGCACCAGTGACATCGCAACTCATTTCTACAGTTGAGTGAACAGGAGCAACGTGAAATAAACTGTCTTGCTCAAGAACCCAGCAAACAGCTCGGTGCGGGAATTGAACTCACTACTTCATGATTGTGAGCCCGACGCTCTAACCACTAAGCCATGTACCTTCACATAGAAACGTTTGTAATTACAATGTTTTCTTATCGAAATGATAATAAACATGTATAATGAATGTATGAGTGCATGTTTGCATGCAGCTATACGAATGCGGGAAAGCTTGTATGTTGTACAAAGAACCAGATAGATACAGAGAGAGAGAGAGGGCGAGAGAAAGAAAGAGAAGGGGAGGGGGAAAGAGAAAGAGAGATATTTCAGTTGCGGGGGTCATTAGAATCTGGGTGAATGAGCATGTAGGGCGCCTGGACTGGCTGGGTACCTCCTAGTATTGAGCTTACAGTATGTTGAAGCAACTCATAGTTGTCATTTGTTGATTGCATACTGTACGTACACATACACACACATTTGTCTATATATAAACAAATACACAAACAGCATACAACTACTTTATCGTATCACTACTGCATAAATCTCTCTGAGAGATTTAGAAATGCATTATATATATATATATAT
>NC_069002.1:29409058-29410088 GCF_001194135.2 Octopus bimaculoides | reverse complement strand
ATATATATATATATATATATATATATATATATATATATACTCATATACCGAATCTTATTTTTCCTGTTCGTTCCACTAAATTTACCTGGTGATGGTGGGGTTTTTTGTCATGATATAATCTGAAGAAAGCATCAATGAAATGCTATCGAAACACAGTAGTCCATTAAACCTTCTTTATCAGCTACATTATGACTTGAAATAATAACCAAAATGTTCATAAGTCCTTTCACCCTTAAAATATAAACTGCGGACAGTAATATATAAACATCCAGATAGTTAGGTGATACAAAAAAGGGACAACATCCAGACAGACGATACAAAGAAAACAAGGACGGGTCATTCGGAGTTTTCTATCCTCAGTCGAGTTCCAGATTATCTTTGCAATTTCGGCTGGTTATACTCGAGATTGCTCCAATCTGGCCAGCCCCAAGGAAAAACTAAGCTAAGAGCATTAGATTCCTTGGAAGAAAGCAGCAAACACACATACACACATATATACCTACATACATAAATACACACACACACACACACACATACATATATATACACGCTCAGAATGCAATGTCTATCACATGATGTGTTTTATGCGCGCACACGAGTCCTCGAAACATTTCCATTAAGAGGCTTCTCTAAAGACCTTCCGTTGTTCAGGTATCCCGTGTGTTTACGTACATAGAATTTTTGTATTGGTAAATAAATTTTATAAAAACATTCCTCTTCCATCTATGACGTTATACACGCCGTATCGTTTTCCTTTGTATCTCACTCAATGAAATAAGCAACTCTCTTTCTAACATTGATTTACAATTGTTTCATCGGATGTCGATCTAATGAGCATTGCCATATTATGCCACAAATATATGTAACTGTTGATTCCATATGCGTTATTGACAATCCAGGGATAACCCCATAATGAAATCATCATCATTATCATCACAATCATCATCATCATCATCATTAGTAAAAGGAGGAGGAGGGGGAGTGACAGCAGCAGCAGCAGCAGCAGTAGTAGTAGTAGTAGTAGTAGTAG
>NC_069002.1:29401749-29409048 GCF_001194135.2 Octopus bimaculoides | reverse complement strand
GTAGTAGTAGTAGTAGTAGTAGTAGTAGTAGCAGCAATAGTAGTAATAGTAAGGCGTTGAGCTGGCAGAATCATTAGCACACCGGAAGAAATGCTTAGCGGTGTTTCGCCCATCGCTACGTTCTGAGTTTAAATTCCGCCGAGGTCGACTTTGCCGTTCATCCTTTCCGGCTCGATAAAATAAATACCAGTTGAACATTGGGGTCGATGTAATCGACTCATCCCCATTTTCCCCACGCTACCCTTGTGGCAAACATTTGAAATAATATAATTGTTATAATCATATGTTTGGTTTTGTTTGTATTTGTACAAGTCGGTTCCAAGTCTCACCCAGAGATCTCAAAAGACAACAAATCAGAATTTCAAGTTGGTGTTATGATCGGTGTGCCATATATATGGCTTTGCACAGAGTATTATTGTAGAGAATGTATATCAAAAGTAAATTAGAAGTTTGTTTAAAAAGTAATTTGATCATAAGATGATAGTCAGATGTTAAGATGGCATTAAAATGTGTTTGCTGTTATGTACATTTAAAAGTATTTTGACACTGTTTACGGATTAAAATGTTTTGAGGATTACATAGACAATATTTTACGTAGGATATGGGCACTTCCTATGAGCAATATTTTTTGAATTTCTTCCATTTTTGGATTCCCTGGTATCTGAGCTAAGTAGCAATTCGCACCTTTTTCTATCATTCCTAGGGCACCTATGACAACAGGTATTGTTTTAATTTTGAAAGTGGCGGCCCAGTTAGAATTTTCATCAAATCGGGTAGCCCATCTCGCTCAAAAGATCCTTCATTAAGGGTTGTTTAAAGATGTTGAACAAAATACCCGTGTTTCCAAAGGTGAATTATCCAAACCCCAAATAATTCCTCTCAACACATGGCAATGAGGCACCCCCTACTTCTGTTCGTGATAAGAGATGCACATATCGTTATCCACTAAGGGACATGCTCAACTGGTTAAGGTGAAACAACTGACAAGCAAATCTGTGGTACTGAGCAGAATATTTGCTGTAGCCCATCTTTTATACCGAGACAAAACAATGTACATGATAACACTTCCAATCAGTTAAGATCAGAAGCCATGAGAGCCACTGCCTGGCACTACATATTATTATAGTTATGTATGTATGTACGCAGGACTGTATAAATATATGTATGTCATCACCTATGTCTGTATATTAGCGGAAGTATTTTTTACTTTAACATATTTGATAATGAATGACTATGTGTTACAAACTATTCCTTTCTATTCCTTATAATAAACCTAATGAGTTTATTTTGGTATCGACCTCAGCCGAACAATCGTCTGCTTTTTATAGACAAGTTCTAAATGGCCAGTAAATTTTCTCCAGCCACTTGAAGTACTTATTTCAGTTTTTTCTCAAATTTTGCTTACTAATGATGTAAATCATATTTATTTGTTATTTGTTTTTGCTTGAAATTTATAATAAAAATAGTTACAAGCATTTAAAACTGTAATTTTCTGGTGAAATTTTGAATTTACTGTAAGTGGTTAGAAGAAATTTAACAAGATTCAATGGCCTGTAAATGAATTGAATAGAAACACAGAACATTTTCATTGTAACTACTCTTTATCATTACCGGATTGCAAATTTAAGTTTACTATTATGCGAGAAATTCAGTAGTGTACGATTAAGAAGCTCGTTTGCTACGCTGCGCTGAGGAAACATTTATAGAATTGATTTGCTTCCGGTTGGTCTGAAAATGGTAAATGAAGAAACAGACAGAAAAATTAGCAACGCATAGATCTATACGTGTAGTTTGTGAAATACGACTCTCAGAATATCGGAAGGGTGAGCCGTCATATTTCAGTAAGTAAATTAACATCCCAGTGCTGCAGCATATATTGTGTAATTACTATATTTCGTACGTGGAAACGCAATGGCTCAGTGGTTAGGGTAGCGGACTCGCGGTCGTAGGATCGCGGTTTCGATTCCCAGATCGGGTGTTGTGAGTGTTTATTGAGCGAAAGCACCTAAAGCTCCACAAGACTCCGGCAGGGGGTGGTAGCGAACCCTGCTGTAGTCTTTCACCACATCTTCATCGCACTCTTTCTTCCTGTTTCTGTTGTGCCTGTATTTCAAAGGGCCAGCCTTGTCACACTCTGTGTCACGCTCAATCTCCCCCGAGAACTGCGTTAAGGGTACACATGTTTGTGTGGAGTGCTCAGCCACTTGCACGTTAATTTCACGAGCCGGCCGTTCCGTTGATCGGATCAACTTGAACACTCACCGTCGTAAATCTATATGCATTGAAACAGTCCAATGCATACAGATAAATAACATGATGAATGACGTAACAGAAATAGTGCAACACAGATTAGACAATATAAGAATATATTATATATTTGGTTTGTCACTTAATGAGCAGAGAGGTAAAGTGAAAGAATGTAGGGACCATAACATAATTCGTCCATGGTCAGCTATATGTTGCATTCTCAAGGGGCTCGCAAATTCTCTGATCTTAAAGCTATCAACAGTTACAAACAAGGGAAAAGAAGAAGGAGAGCTTACACGAAGAACGTAGTCTGCAATGAAGTGTGGGATTGAAAGGTGCATGCAGATTGAAATGTGTATTGGCTCTGACCCATCGCCTTGGTTTATAAGTTACAAATGATGTGGTTTTCAGAGTATGCTATGCTGCATTAAATGTTTACGCCCGTGAAATTGTGACCCCTATATTTTACATATAAAATCATTTGTTTTTTACTATACAAGTTTTGTTTTCTTGATATAAAATTGTGACCATGTAAATTTTAAATTGTAATCGTTTCTGTTTATGGGGAAAATGGAAAACTATGAGTGAATATATACTTTATGAGTGCTGTGTATTAAATCTATAAACTCGTACATAAAGTATATAAAGTGTTTAAATAAAGTGCATTTAGTAATCATCGTATTCTACTTTCTTTCACTTTTCAATGAGTAGCAGACGAGCGACTATCTTCAGATATAGACGCAACACAGGCTACACTTTCAGGCGTTTTGGATAAAGTTTTCAGAAATAACTCAATAGGTTTATTTTTCACGGATCCCGTTAGTAGATAATATTTTCGATATTTATACATTGCAACTGAATTATCTACAAATATACCAATCATACGATTTCATATATCCACGGGGTTGCTACAAATTATTTTATGCAATAGAAATTTATACAGGGTTAAGGGATCACCAAATGACCAGAGTACACTAAAACGCGGAAAACGAAGCGGGCTGTGATGTCAATAACGACAGGACATTTGGCTTAATATGTTCTTAAGGCGGCAAGCTGTAAGAATCGCTAGAACTCCGGGCGAAATACTTCGCGGCATTTTGTTCGTCTTTATGTTCAGAGTTCAAATTTCGCTGAGATCGATTTGGCCTTTCATCTTTTCGGGGTCGATAAAATGAGTACCGGGATCAATGTAATCGACTTACCCCCCTCTCCCGAAATTGCTGGCCTCTTGCCAAAATTTGTAATCAATATCCCCGGATGTTCTCACATACGGTGTTCATAAATTATCTTTACAATTTGAAAAACTCTGAAACAAAACATGATAACTCAATAGGTTACGTGCAGCCAACGGAGCCCACGAAGAAGTTTTCTGATCTTTCTAATAAAACTTTCCTGGGTTATTCTTTTATTCTTTTACTTGTTTGAGTCATTTGACTGCGACCATGCTGGAGCATCACATTGAAGGGTTTTTAGTCCAGCAAATCGACCTCAGGATTTAATTTTTAAGCCTAATAATTATTCTATCGATCTCTTTTGCTAAACCACTAAGCAACGGCGACGTAAACGCGCCAGCTACGGTTATCAAGCAGTGACAGGAGGAGGCAAACACAGGCGCAAAGACACACTACACACATAGATATATCCATATATACGACGGGCTTCTTTTAGTTTCGGCCAGTGAAATCACTCATAAGACTTTGGTCGGTCCGAGGCTATAGTAGAAAACACTTGCCCAAGGTGCCATGCAGTGGGACTGAACCCGGAACCATGTGGTTGGTAAGCAAGCTACTTACCACACAGCCACGCCGGCGCTGAACCTTATTTTTTCTTGAATATTTCAAATTGTAAATGTAATTTATGAGCACCCTGTATTCTAAGAACTTATATGACCAACACATTTAAACACACTCTAGCATCGGCTGAATAACGACAAATACAGTGAACCGATAAGCTAAAGAATCTCTTCTTGCTTCGTATTTCGTATTCTGTAAAAAACACATTTCTTATTTCAAGTAAAAATTTTGTTTCTCGATAATTTTCGTAATATAAATTATAATGTAGTTATAAAGTCTACATATTGCAGCTGCATCAAATGTTAGCTGCATCAACTTTTATCTTATGAAATTAACAAGTTTTACATCAATCATTTGTAGTCAACTGAGAAGAAAATAGGTGTTATTTTTATGTTTTTCACAGACGAAAGCGTGTTTTGGCTTGTGTTTTGAGGTGGGGGAATGTTTATTTAATTCTTTGTTGTAATATATAAACTACAAACATTTGTTTATAGATATGGTTACGGTGTTCTTGTGTTGTTTTATTTTATTTGTTCACTAAAGTAATTCGTTTATTCTTTAGAAGCATCTTGAAACTAATCCGATGTTCCGAGATTTATTAATCAGGCTTTCCTGCATTAAACTTTGAGTAACTGTTACCCACCACCTCCAAATAAAAACTAGAGGTAAAAAAACAAAACCGAGGTAAATTTTACGTTTGTTTCTTTTTTATTTCTTTGATCTGTCAAATGGGAAGAAGAGGTGCATGGCCTATTGGTAATAATGTTGCACTCACGATCATGAGATCGTGTTTTCGATTCCTGGAGAGGGTGGAGCGTTTATTTGAACATGACGACGCGAAGGCGCATGACTGTGTTTAGGCTGTTGAGCTCGCGATTGTAAACTCGTGACTTCGATTCCTGGACTGAGCGGTGCACTGTGTTCTTAAGCAAAGCACTCGGCTTCACTTTGCCCGTTCCACTCAGATGTAAATGGGTTCCAATGATAGATGGGAAGTTAACCCTGCGGCGAAAAAGCATCCCGCTCAGTGGGGTTAGTGTTGTAACGTCAGTCACTTATAGGCCGCGGAGACAGGGCAAAGCTTCAACCATATAATATCTAGGAGCCATGATGAAAACGAATCTAAGTAGGGTGAGTCATGACAAACCCGAGTCTAAGTAACATGGAAAAGGGGTTAAGCTCCGGTTTTATGATTCCTGGGGGTCATGACAAACCTAAGTCTAAGTAATGTGGAAAAGGGGTTAAGCACCGGGTTATGGGTTTGAGGAGTCGTGACAGACTCAGTTCTAAGTAACATGGAAACAGGGTTAAAGCTCTCGCCTTATGAGTCATAGGACTCATGAGGCTTCTAAATGTAAGCCTATTACAGGCGCAAGCGCGTCTGCGTAAGCAGCTCTCATTGCAACCACATGTTTGCAGGTTCAGTCTCACTGTACAGTAACATGAACAGGAGTCTTCTACTTTTGCGCGTGTGTGCTTGCTTGTGTGTGTGTGTGTGAGTGTGTTTAGTATGTGTGTGTATGTGTGTGTGTGTGTGTTAGTGTATGTGTGTGTTAGTGTGTGTGTGTATTTCTGTATGTGTGTGTCTCCACTGGTGTTGGTTTGATTACGTCCTAATAACTGCTGCCCGGCAAAAGAGACCGATAGATTAAGTACCGGACTTAGAAAATAAGTCCTCGGTTTGATTTACTTGAGTAAACTCTTGATACACCGAATCTAAGTACTAATGGTAAATATCAGCAAGCCACTACCAGGTCACGTTTCTACGCCTCAAATACAATTCAGATTACATCAATAGACGAGAAAATACAGTGGAATAGTCTGGGAAGGGTGGGATTAATGTAAAGAGCTTAACTTAATTCCACAATTCATAACAGATCTACAAATATTCATTGCTTCTTGGCGGCGCCAGAATATGATACCAAATTGATGTATCTAAAATATGATTATTGAAGAATTACTAGCCGTTCGTGAATCATTTATATAACTTCGACGATTTATGGTATTGTGGCGTCTAGAGGTATTGCGTGCAACCAATGGAACCCACGCGGAAGTGTTGCGATGTCTCTAATAAAACTTTTGTTTGTTTGTTTGCCTTTTATTTTTGTGCTTTTCCTCGTTTCAGTCATTAGACTGCGGTCATGCTGGGGCACCATCTTGGAGAAATTTTAGTCGAATGAATTGATCCCTGGTACTTAAAAATATGGTTCACACATCAGAACGTCCCTGGGGCAGCGAGAGCCGTTACGACTGACCATATAATTGTTGGCACTCCGTCGCTTACGACTTCGTGGGTTCCAGTTGATCCGATCGGGGAACAGCCTGCTCGTGAAATTAACGTGAAAGTGACTGAGCACTCCACAGACACGTGTACCCTTAACGTAGTTCTCGGTGATATTCAGCGTGACACAGTGTGACAAGGCTGACCCTTTGAATTACAGGCACAACAGAAACAGGAAGTAAGACTGAGAGAAAGTTGTGGTGGAAGAGTACAGCAGGGTTCGCCACCATCCCCTGCCGGAGCCTCGTGTAGCTTTAGGTGTTTTCGCTCAATAAACACTCACAAAGCCCGGTCTGGGAATCGAAAGCGCGATCCTATGACCGCGAGTCCGCTGCCCTAACCACTGGGCCATTGCGCCTCCACGACCATATAATAGGAAAACAGGAAACAGTAAGTAACCTCGTTCTGTTACTTTACGTAATTTTTTATTGTGAATTATAGCAAACATTTTATCGGAAATTATGTGCCTTATATACGTGGGAGTGCCAAAAGGTTCCTAGTTTTAAGGGTCTCGAGAAAGGCCTCGTTGCAGGCCCAAAACTTCCGAGTTCTTTTACAGGGCTTAGAAAACTGGAGGACAGCTGCAGTAAGTGCATGAACCTGAGAGGGGAATATGTTGAATAAAATCATAATTAACTGATGCTTCTGTATTTTCTTCTACCCAAAACCAAGAACCCTCGACGTCTCCCATGGCTGTTTGTTGACAACGCTTTTCTGACTTGTAAGGATGATAATACCAAATATTTCTGCTGCTTTAACGGCTATACTTCATTTGAAATATCACTTTCTTCTCTGTATCGTACGATACATACTCGACGCTTCTAAAAGACAAATGTAACTTCATTCATATACACAGATGCTTCTAACATATGTGTATATATGTGTATGTATGTTTGTATATGTATATATATATATATATGTATACACACACACACACACACACACATACATATATATATATATATATATATATATATA
>NC_069002.1:29400178-29401593 GCF_001194135.2 Octopus bimaculoides | reverse complement strand
ATTGACAAGAAACACAATATACAGACACTTATGACATACCATGTCATATCAAAAATTAAGATTTCAAATTTAAAGGACATTTAGCAATTGGAGAAGGGACAAAATCTTACAGCTGTTTCGGCCTAGCGTTGGCATACCCTATTCTATCTCTATAGCTCCTGTACGCTATACGATGTATAGAGACGGGCAAAGAGAGCAGGAGATCTAAGAGAGAGAGAGAGAGAGAGAAGGAGAGAGAGAGACATACATACTCATATACATACGCACATGCATACATATATATATATATATATATATATATATATATATATATCGAGCGATAAATAGTTAGATGTCTATACATGTATGGTTGCGTGTATGTTTGTGTGTATGTATGTGTGTATGTGCGTCTATATATGTATATATATAGATGTATATACATATGTTCATTTTATCTGTGGAAATTAAACTTTCGATATAACTTCATGTTGTTGTATAACGCAATGAGGAAAATAATTACTTTTTACCTCGCCTATGAATTATTAACAACAGCCACAAGAGGCGCCACACTGTTTACGTTCCATTCAGATATATTATATGTTTAATTGATCCTGCCATAATGTCAAACTACGTCACCTAGAATTAGTCTAGAACATTTAGCGATATATAAAACCATGACGAGAAATGAATTTATGGCATTGTTCTTTGCAAAACGATTTCAACGTAATCAAATTGATGGTTTTCCATGATGCCTTACTTAAGTTTTGGAATATTTTAGAGTTAATTGTTGCCATTCAAATAGAAAATAGTTAAAATTACAAGAGACGGTTCAGCGTCTGCAATATGAAAGTTTTACTAAATGCAACGCAAATGTGGGCATAACTTGTTTTAATGGCGGACACAGGTTGTTGAAATTGCATAGATTGGTTCAGGAACTTTCCTTCTGTCTTTTGTGTTGTACTTGTTTCAGTCATGATTCTGCGGCCATGCTGGAGCAACGCCTTGAAGAGTTTTTAGTCGAACGAATCGATTCTGGCATCTATGTTTCTAAGCTTGATACTTATTATGTGGGCTGCTTTTACCGAACTGCTTAGTTGCATAGTTGTAACACACCAGCACCGGTTGTCAAACAGACATACACCAGACATACACAAAATCTCTTATACATAAAATCACACAGCACAACAAAACCTAAGATCAGTTTGACAACGACCACAGACAAATGCCAGAAAGTTCTCCAGAAAGGTTAACAAGGAATGTTTAAAAAGTCTCCTCACCGAAGTTAACAAAGAACTTACTAGATCTACAAACCAAACTGTAAAATTACATTATATCATTAGAAAATTAAATTGACTCGAACTACCAGTGAATTCATTCTTTTCCTTTTTCAAATATACCTAACTGTGCCAAGGATTTCACACCTTTTCCACCACCCC
>NC_069002.1:29398896-29399897 GCF_001194135.2 Octopus bimaculoides | reverse complement strand
TATATATATATATATATATATATATATATATATATTATAATGATAAAGGGTAAAAATTATTAATGATTTTACCAGGTGGTCAGCGCAGAAATAAAAACCTCATAGGTAAATTTTACAAAATATTTTATAATTATATACATAATTATAACAAGGGATTGGCTATACGCCTCACCATGCACTGTAAAAATAGACGCCAGAAGACACTATTGCCACCTTAAAATCTCCAAGAATAACACACTAAGTTGTAGGTAAGCAAAAGAAATATAACGAATCACACTTTTGGTCAACCGTGTACGAGATCCTGTTTCAAGCATAAAGTAAAAATAAAATATTACTTGCTGCTATCATCAGCAGCGTTATTCCATAGCATAAATTTACGAGTATCTTAAAATATGCATGCGAGCAACGACGTCACATAATCAATATCCATCTATACTCGTAGAAATATACTGCTAAGTAGAATTCACATCTTCCTTTTATACACACGTTTAGTGTGTCAGGAACTAGTCTGCAATTAATACAGTTTCGATCATGGAATAAATTTTTCAAATATTAATTATAATAAAGGTTAAAAAATCATTAACGATTTTACCAGGTGGTTAGTTTGATTGAATATCTTTCGTTCGCTTGCCTACACCTTAGTGCGTTGTCCTCGGAGATTTTAAGGTGGCGTCTATTTTTACAGTTTTACAGTGCGTGGTGATGAGGATAACTAATCCCTTGTTATAATTATGCACATAATCATTAAATGTTATATATATATGTATGGGAGAATTTACGAAAAAAACAACAGACGAAGACAGGTGGTGTAAACAACAATTGGATGTATTAGTTTAACCTCGGGAATAGAGAAAGTCTTTGACGTTTCGAGCCTACGCTCTTCAACTGAAAGGAACACAGAAAGAAACATATATATATATATATATATATATATGTATGTATGTATGTATGTATGTATGTATGTATGTATATATGTATATATATATATATATATATATATA
>NC_069002.1:29393331-29398875 GCF_001194135.2 Octopus bimaculoides | reverse complement strand
TATATGTTAATTAGGCTTGGAAACAAGTTGTAGAGTTTTTATTGGTAACAACTTGGAATAAAGTAACGTCTACACTTTTATCTGTCCTCTCCTTATTATACTTTATATGTATATATATATATATATATATATATATATATATACCATGGACATCTTTCAGTTTCCGCCAGTCTGATCCGCGCTATGTGACTGAACTCGAAACCATGTTGTTAGGAAGCAAACTTCTTGCCAAACAGTAACGCCAGCGCCTATGGTAGTTGTTCTTACTATTCTTCTGCGTAGTAGACAAAGAATGGGTTCCATGCAGAAGCAAAATGCCGTCATTGAATTCTTGCGTTTAATGAATTCTTGTAGGTGGAGTGGAAACAGGCCAACACTCATTGAAGGTTGAAGGTTGTTTACGGAACTAACACCATTGATAAGAGCAGTATGCATAGATAGATGAAGACGTTTAAAGAGAGGGGAAACAATTTTGAAGACAAACCACAAAATAGGTGACCATCAACTGCGTCCGGTGATATGAATCGCCAGAGAGAAGATCAAATGTTTTACGCAAACAAACGAGTCACACAACGCGTGCTTGTTGGACATTTAGACAGTAGTCGCAGCGCATCACAGAAGATCCTAAAATAAAACTCAATATGGCTTTTACCAAACTTAGGGTATGGTGAAATGCATGAAAAATAGGTACCTCGTCAGTTGACACCCGATTAAAACGAAAGAAGAAAAGTGGTCAGCTGTGGCCTACTGGAAGTGTTTGCAGCGAATGAAGTCAGGTTTGTTTTTCTATATTTTCCTCCCTGTCTGGTGAAACAAGTTAAAATGTGTGCGTATCCTTATGATCTGGAAACGAAGATTTAATTCATGGATTGTTTTGACATCTGTTCTCTACGGCCGAAAAAGTTCAAGAGTCAGCGGACGGTACCGAACGTCATGTGACTATTGAGTGGGGTTCCATGGACGTCATTGTCTTTGATTTTCTGAAACATGGCTTTATAGTGAACAGCCAGCGGGACTGAGACAGACAAGACGTTTAAGAGAAGCCATTAAGAGGAAGAGACCGAACAAGATGAATGGAGAGAGGGGGGAAGGAGAGGTGAAAGGGGGGTGATGGGGAGAGGTGGATGGACGGAAGGAAGGAGAGACGGAAGGTGGAAGGGAGGAGGTGGGGTGGAAGGAAGAAAGGAGGGATTAAATGAAAGAAAACAAAACGAACAAAAAAGGAATTTTTTTTTAAATAAAAGAATTTAATTGAAAGAAAACAAGGATGAAATAATATTTTCGACCTGCCACTGGAGACAACAGCCGAAATGAAACAAAAACACATGGACTGTCAAGATGAGAAAACAATAATGAAATAAAGCAATAAGACCAAATGTTATAAAATTAACGAAATTGAGGTAAGCAAGGCCATAGCTGTTGAAACATGTTTTTCATGCCTGCGGCGTCACATTAACTTGTTGAGATACGAATTCATTGTAGAACGATTAAAGCTACAGCGCTGTTTTGCGAATTTACAAACTCAACGCTGTACTTCACCGTTCCATGTTGAAATTGGTACCGTGGTATCTTAAGAATATGCGAGTATGTGCGCCACAGGTCACTATAAATAGCCGTTCTCGGTAGAATTGATAGTCGGGTGCAATTTGCAAGTGTATCACGATCTCAAGAGGGCACAGCGAAGAGAAAAAAAAATTTCTTGTGTTTCGTGACACACTCAACCACCAAAAACGCACTATTCGGGTTGCATCCAACCCCCGGTTGTTGTAGTTTCTCCTCGAAGATACAGTTTCATCTATTTCAACAATTCTCTCTGGACCATCGCCAATCTTCATTGGATTGCGGAGTAAATCTTCCGTGCAGATCTCCAGTAAATGATTTTTATAGTCTACTGCGATAGTGATACCAATCCGTAATTCCTCATTATAAAATCAAGTAGCTGCTAATTCTTTCACCCGTATCCGTATGAGTAAGCAACGGTACTCTGAAGTTGCCAAGACAGCAAACAGCTTCGAGTTCCGCTGTAATGGCGCTGGCTTGAAATTCATTGGTTAAAAATATGTAAAATTATATGCTTCTAACTTCTTAATTATAAATTTTCCAAAATAAGGAATGCAATATAAGTTATCAGCATGCAAAACTATATCAAAAGAACATTTAAAAAAAAATTTTCAGCTGAAAACGTTTGGCTGGAAGTACACGAAAAACGATCCTAAAAAAACTCAACTCGATATGGCTTTTACCAAAACTGGCACACGATGTGTGTCAGTGGGTTGAGAATAAAATAAATAAATTTACAAATGACTTTATTACGTATCAAGCTGTCTCCGTTTCTACTACTACTAGGTTATTTTAAATATCCTATTACTTTCATGCTTTCCGGCTGTTTGCCTTCAAGTGACCATCATGAACTCCACTGTCCATCATTAACTACTTCACTGCTGCCTCAGTTTCTTTCACATATTTTTTATCCATTTATTTTTGCTTTAGCGTTAAATTTTCATATCTCACATTATACCTTTCCATCTTCTCACACCTAGGTACACACTAATACGTCTACATACTCCTATTCTCCCAATATTAAACTTTGTCTAGTCTTTCCTTACCCAATCAAGGGTTGTGTTTACTGCAAATACATATTCATTAAAACACTGCTAAAATGCACTGTCTTCTTTAAGCTGTACTTTCTAGTGTAAACCAAGATTTTGCTTTAGATCAATGGTTCTTAACGGGTTCTATATGGCCCCTGAGGGTCCATATAAGATTGGGGGGGGGGCACACGACAAAATCGTAAATCGGGAATCAACAATAGTATTTTAAGGGCCCCTGAAAAAATTTGGCTTTAGATGTATGTATTGGAATGTATTGCAAGAAACAGCTAGGCTTATTTATTCTCAAACATTTTACATAGTTCAACCTACACAAGTTAATGGGGGGAAAATAAAGTAGGAATTCTAAAAGAACTATCTACAAGTAGTTGTATACTGTCAACTTAATGTGACAGTCCCTTGAAGGGAATAATACGCTTCCTGTCGGCATTGACACATTTCCTGTGTCCTTATGTTTACAATGAGGCGACAAGCACCTCCACCCAGCTAATCCTGCATCCAGAGACATGTTTCTGAGTCTTTGCTCGTCATCAGAATATGCAAAGACTCAGAAACATATCTCTGGATGCAGGCTTAGCTGGGTGGAGGTGCATGTCCCCACCTCCCTTGTAAACATAAGGACACAGGAAATGTGTCAAGGCCAACAGGAAGCGGTGCAGCTTCCTAGGTCTAACCAACAGTAGTATTATTCCCTTCAGGGGACTGTCACATTAAGTTGACAGCATACAACTACTTCATCGTATCACTACTGCATAAATCTCTCTGAAAGATTTAGAAATGTATTATTTCTAAACTATCTACAAAATTAGTCTTTAAGCATTGAATGGCTATGGGGATCCACCAGAATGAAATAGTAATGAAAGGTGTTCACAGATAAAAAAGAAAACGGTTGAGAACTCTCGCTTTAGATCCTTGGCGTCGCATGATTATACTCTGGGTTTTCATACTTTTGCGATCATGCAGACGACAAGTCACATGCAGACGGCAATTCTGACTTGCTATCTAGATCCACCAACGGATCTTTCCAATTTTCAATTTCTTCAGTTTCTGTTCGAAATGAATGCATAATCGATATAATTATGTAGTTTTATATGCTAATCAATGGTATGTAATTAATTTTCGCCATGGATCAATAAATAAAGAGTTATCAGCTTTTAAAGTTTGCAAATTTTGGTTAATCTTAGGCAATCGTAAGCCACATACACATTCAAGCCTGTTTCCATAGTAACAAGACAAATATGCTTGTGCCCATTTATTGAGTGTACTCCAGTCGAGAGATGTGCTAAAGATAACAGGCAAATAGGCCTTAAATCACGCACTCCTACACTTCCTTTTGTTTGTTTTTGCATAATCTTGTGAGTTTCCGACTGCAGAATACAAATTCACAAACATTTTCGGAAAATTCCAAAAAATTAAAAATGTTATGAGGGGTTATATGTCGCGCGTAAAGCAGAAGTTGGTTTATTTGCAGTTTCATATTAAAACACGTCACGAACAAAATGACAACTTCCAAATCCCGTTTTCTGACCGGATGAAAATAATCAAACTTTAAACCTCTGTAGCTTAAAAAAAAACAATTCTGGAAAAAGTGAAATATCTTTACTCCTTTACTCTTTTCAGTCATTTGACTGCAGCCATGCTGGAGCACCGCCATTAGTCGAGCAAATCGACCCCAGGACTTAGTCTTTGTAAACCTAGTACCTATCTTATCGGTCTCTTTTGCCGAGCCGCTAAGTTACGGGGACGTAAACACGCCAGCATCGGTTGTCAAGTGATGTTGGGGGGGGGAGAACAAACACAGACACACAAACATATACACACACATACATATATATATATATACAAATGACTGAAACAAGAAAAAGAATAAAAGAATTTCCTAGATTTTGCTTACCTTCGATTCGTACATCATATTGCCATCGTTTGATTAACATTATTATTGCCATTATAAGGCGGCTTGCTGGCAGAAACGTGAGCACGCCGGGCGAAATGCTTAGCGGTATTTCGTTTGTCTTTACGTTCTCAGTTCAAATTCTGCCGAGGTCGACTTTGCCTTTCATCCTTTCGAGGTCGATAAATTATGTACCTGTTGCGTACTGGGGTCGATCTAATCGACTGGCCTCCTCCCCCAAAATTTCGGGCCTTGTACATGGAGTAGAAAAGAGAAGATTATTATTGCAATTACTACAGGATTTTAATCGACCTACACGCATTCTTATAATCGTTTTGACAATCATTCAAGCAGCAATACTAACTTGTTATTACTAGACATCCGCTTATCTGATTATAACCTGCTTAAACAAAACTATTCCAGTTCTTTAATATATATTTCACATACTGATTGGTGGAGAATAATAGACACGGTGTATCTGAGCAGATTCAAAGAAATCCGATAATGCTTGATCGCATTCTACCAGAGGCAGCACTAAAACACAACTGTCATTGAATAATATTTTATGACAATTATTCTAAGAAACAGTCTTATTTGAATGATATATGAATGTAAGCTCAGCAATCGGTTGGTATCCGGTGCAGAAACAATTGTTGTGATTTGCTATTAAAGTCTGAAATTTCCATCTTCGTGTTATATAATTCTTTTCCCAACCACATGGTTCCAGGTTCATTCCCATTGCTTGGCACCTCGGGCAAGTGTCTTCTACTTGGACTGATCAAATCCTTGTGATTAGATCTTGTACACGGAAGTTAAAAGAAGACCGTCATGTATATATGTATATATATATATATATATATTTATATAATAATATTAGGGACAAAATCCAAAATTACAGGTAAAAACTCAATTAAAATCAATTTATAAATAATTAATATTAAATTGAGCTTTATAGATAAAATATATATAAAATATATATCGATGAGTTCTTGAAACTTGGTTATTTTCCCTAAAACTATATATTATATATATTTATATATATAT
>NC_069002.1:29389078-29392694 GCF_001194135.2 Octopus bimaculoides | reverse complement strand
GATGATGGCGGCGGCGTTGGTGATTCTCTCTGCACTTAGATTTAGTCGATGGTGTTGTTGATAAGATGTCGTAACGCTGGCCAGAGGTGATCAACAGCGGATTAAAACAATGCCGAAATACGTCCAAAACGCTGTGTTCAAAAGTCTTACTTTAAAATTAATTACCTTTAATCAAACACCGTTTAAATTGATCAGCTAGAAGTACCTTAACGAATTAAACGCCATGTTGCAAGTGGTAAATTGCTTCAAATATCTATCGATCTCTTTTCTATAGGTTTTCTATATATCTGTTTTATTTATCTGAAAGTGGGATAATGGTTAGCTTGTTTGTTGTTGTTTTGTATTTTTGTTTCGTTTGGTTTCGTTTTTCTTTTCTTTTTTTTTTAGTTCATTTGACATTGTAGCTGACCTCCGAATAATAAGTGTGGTTTATTCCACTTTATTTCCAGCAAATATTTAAAAAGAAAAACAATGCTCTTTGGAAATAAACTGAACTGAAAATGTGTAGTAGTAGTAGTAGTAGTAGTAGTAGTAGTAGTAGTAGTAGTGGTGGTGGTGGTGGTGGTGGTGGTGGTTCTTTTCATTGGTAATACATTACAAGTTTGTAAAACATTTAGCAAAAACACGATTTGAACGACTAAGTACATGGTAAATATACTTATTTTATCAATGAATAGCAAATTAGACTTTGATTGGATTTGAACTTGGATCTTTAAAAGATGTACATAAATTGTAGAATGAAAAACATTTGTTTTTCAAAGGTTTGTGGGTAGAAAAGCCCTCAGATGGCTGTTACTTCCACCTGATTATCAACTAGGTTTTCTGCGTTAGTTGCTAACTTTTAAGTCTTCGTCTTCTTGTTAGTATTTTTACAGGACATAATTCTGGTATTGTTTTGTGGTCTTGCGAGGTTATGAGAACTTGTGTGTCCATAGTAACCTATCGAAACACACATCACTGAAAGTTACATGAGGTTTTCGTTTTTCTTTTTGTTTTGGTTTGGAAGTCTACTTCTATGGGCCTTCGTCTCCTCCCCATACACATAAATGAATGTAGTGGTATTTTAAAAGGGTACTTCTTGTTTGTTTTTATTAGCTGTCGTTGTTGATGTCATTGTTGCTGTGAATGACTTACCCTGTCATCGCCGGTTATTGCTGGGTGATGATTACTCTTACCAGCGAGGTTAATCCTGGATCTGGTAGGGGTTTCCTTGCTAGTCTCCTAAGTGGAGATCCTCTTACTCGCATTTATCATATATGTACATATGTATAGAGTGTTAGGGATATATTTGGCGATCCATTACGTCTCCTTTTTTCCGGAACAGCTTCATGTATTGATCAAGTCAACGGTGTTGGAGAGCATAAAGATTAAAATTGGAGTTGAGAAAAAGTTAGATGGCAACAAGGATTGAAAGCCATCTGAATATTGGAAAAGAGATATGTGTAGCATGATGATCCGTGCCAGGTCTCAAAATGTTGACACCATGACCGCTGCTCAGTGCTCTGTGAACATTGTAAAGGATGTAAGACGTGACATGGACAGCTACAACGGAAACATCGAAGCTGCGGATGGCAGGAAAGGATAGAAGATTTTTCAAGGGACACACTGAGGAACGCATGCGCTAGGTTCCGGAGCTTCGCCACCTCTACGCGACCCTTCAGGAACAGCTTCCTCTCTGCCCATTTCTGGGTGAAAGTGGCCACCCTTCTCATCACCTCCTCCCAGACTCCGAGTACTTTGACAGGTCCTTCCGACCAGCACCCTATCTCGCTGTCGGCCGACATGTCTTCACAGGTGCCGAGCAGCAGGCTAGCCAACTTCTGCTGGTTAATCTTTGCTCATGTCACCGCTTCGTATTCATCTAAGATAATGCCAATCATCTCGGCTTCCAAGATATCCGCCATTATTAAGTGATGTCATCCGCATAAGCCTACACGAACCTTCCGCATCCTAGACAATCTTACAAAAGGCTTTCATTCCCAAGTGTCTTAGCGCACGTGTCCCAGCTCTGACAACACAATCTTCGTGCTTGGCATTGAAAAATTTATCAAGAACCAATCTCTCTGTCAGCGCGTCAGTCACAAAGTTTCTTCAAGCTTTCTAACAACTTTGCCTTCTATTCTAGGTTCCTCTAGCGATATTTCTTTACTAAACCTTAACGCCTGTACTCCAATAACCCTTTCCATAACAACTTCCGATACACTAACTTGCTCACCCAATCTCTGAAAGCTTGATGCGCCAGAAAAGACATTTAGTTTCCAATATCCGGGGCCCTTCCGATGGATGATATCTATGTCGATTGTACAGATTATAATTTGCAGTATGTCGCCGACGACTCTGCATTGTGGAAAATGATGATCTATTCACAGAATACTCAATTTTGTTACGATCTGGAACAACTGAACCTCTTTGCCCCTGTCCACATTGGCGCATTCGAGAAAATTTAGTCGGTAGCTGTCAGGTAATTGGAAGCGACTTTCATCTTTTCGGGATCGATAAAATAAGTACCAGTTAAACATTGGGGGGGCCGATGTAATCGACTCCTCTCCTCCGCTAAAACTGCTGTCCTTGAGGCAAAATTTGAAGCCATATCCATCTATTATTATTATTATTTTTGTTGTTGTTGATGATGATGTTGTTTTTGTTATAATTAATATTGATAATAATAATGATAATGGTAATAATAATATGATGATGATGGTGATGACTTATGTCGTTTCTTTTTATTTGTTTATATATGGTTCCTAAGAGAAAACTAGAACGCAACCACCACCACCACCACCACCACGACGACGGATATGACAATGAACAGAACAATATTAGTAACATCTAAAACCAACTGGGGCGGCGAAGGCTGAACTAGAAACACACAAACGCTCATACGCACATTCACACACCTTTCCTCTCTCTCTCTCTCTCTCTCTCTCTCTCTCTCTCTGTCTCACACACACACACACACACACACACACACACACACACACACTCCCTCTCTCTCACACACACACACACACTAAATCATCATAAAGCCATTGTCTACAGCAATAGAAAAGTCATTTAAAAATTTTCTCTCCAAGTCACTTAAGCAATACAATTAGTTTTTCTTTTTTATTTCTTAAGTGGTTTTCTTCTTTTTCCTTTATTCTTACTCCATTTTTTTTCCAATATTTTATGTTAAAGTTATGCATTTTTACATTGCTTTTATTTCTTATTATGTATACATTTCTTATAAAATTAATGGTGTTCTTTTAAAGCTTTTTTACGTTTCTTTCCAGGTGTTGGTGTGAAGCTGTCGCTGTCGTTAGCAACGTTCAGAAACGGTTGTTTATTTTGTTCTTGCTTCTTTGTGTGTGAGTGATTTTTGCTTCTTCTGATTGTCATTTCATAATACATTCTTCACAGTTTGATTAAATTGTTATCGAAAATGTATGTCCTCTCTTCATTAATTATTGGGTTAATTCTTGCTGTGTGATTCTTAACAAAATTATTCGATTCTGTTCTTAGTTTTGCTTTCTTCTTGTTCTTGGTTTTGGTGTTGATCGAGAATTAAATATTGTTTTCTAAAAGACATTTCATATACAACGTGTTTCAAATTCTGTATGCGCGTCGTGTGACCAAT
>NC_069002.1:29384953-29388670 GCF_001194135.2 Octopus bimaculoides | reverse complement strand
TATATATATATATATATATACACATTCATATATATATACAAATATATGTGTGTGTGTGTCTGTGTGTATATATATATATATATATAGAGAGAGAGAGAGAGGGAGGGAGAGAGAGAGGGAGAGAGAGAGAGAGAGGGAGAGAGAAAGAGAGAGAGTAAATGCATTTAAATAAATATAAATATATTACGTATGATTGTATACATGTGTGTCCACGCGCGCGCGTATGTGTGTACATGTCTTTGTATTTGTGTATATGCGCATGCGTACACGAAATCCAAACACAAAGACTGAACTAATTAAATTTCCATATACTATTCAGAAATTCAAATAATCAATTTTAATAATAAACAATAATAAATGAACATTTCGTTCATTCGTCTTATTATGAAAATTGTCGTCTGCCAGAGATATTAAGCACAAAATGAGAGAAACTTTCACGTAGGATTTCTTAGTCACATTATTATTGTTGTTTAATATAGAAATCGTTGACAAAGTTATTATGACATCTGAGTGAAAAATAACTTTAAGGTATTTTTTTCGAAATCTTTAATTTCTGAATTCAAATTATCGCAAGGTTAATGTAATTCAGACAGAATAAAAGTGAGACAAGGTGTAAGAAGCTTGTAGCTTTTGAATAACAGTCACAATGATTCTACCCATCGATGGCCTCTATACAATTTCCAGCCACCCAAGTTCCCTTTCAAACTGTGGCTCCACCCGACTCTAAATGAAATGACGTTTACTCGAGATTCCACACACAATGGAACCGAACTCGAGACGTAATGGTAAAGCGGATTTTTTACCTTTTCTGTTTTTTTTCTTTTATTTGTTTCACTCATTACAGTGCGGCCATGCTGGGGCACGACTATGAGCAATTTTGGCTGAACGAATCCACTCTAGGACTTATTTTTGCTCTTTTTTTTTAAGCGTGGTACTTATTCCATCGGTCCGTTTTGCCAAGCCGCGAGATTAGGGGGACTTAAACAAACCAACATCGGAAATCAAGCAGTGATATGAACACAAATACTCACACGCATACACACAAACACACACACACACACACGTATATATACGGCGATCTTTCAGTTTCCGTCTACTAAATCTACACACAAGGCATTAGGTCGACCCAGGGCTATAGAAGAAGGCACCTGACCAAGTTGCCATGCAGTAGGACTGAAACCGGAGCCATTTGGTTATGGAAAAAAAACTTATTATAAGGCTACACCTGTGTTAATCATTCATGTACGTTGCACCTACTCTGGCTTTCAACGAGTGCAAGCAGAGAAATAGGTCTTGTATCAGGGAAAAGAACTTAATGTTATTTATAAATTTCCTGTTCCCAGAAACTTTATTCTTTAAAGGCTAAATTAATAAATATATATGAAATTAATTAAATGAGAAACAGCAAATTATGAAATGAAATTCATTAACTTACAGTTGTTTCTGCTAGAAGGTGCAATACACTCAGATCTGAGAACATGCGCTTCACTCTACGTATGTTCGACGGGGTACTGAAAAGTTCCTTGCTTTGGGTAAAAGAAAATATAGGAGGATCAGTTAATTAGGATTTTATTAACTATAATCCTCTCTCGGATTCACACACTTATTGCAGCGATCCTTCAGTTTTTCTTAGCCCTGTAAAAGAACTCGGAATGTTGGGCCTCCAGCCAGGCCTTTCGCAATGCCCTTAAAGCCGAGAACTTTTCAGCACTCCTGCTATATGTGTATAAACACACACGCACACAGTTACCTAGGAGTGGAAGGGCATTTATTATGCTCTCTGCGAACCTAAACTCCAGAAATTGTGAGATTGATACAATGAATTCTTAGCTTGATATGTTAAGTCACTGCCGGAAATCACGACCTACCGATCATGAGCCAAATGCCCTAACCGGTAAGCCACGTGCTGTAAATAAGTATTCCCTAAGAACCAAGGCACATTAATAGGTACAACGCCAGAAAGTGGCTTGGTACAAACACAGAGCTCACAGTGACATAAAACAACATTTCTGATTCAAGGTCTGGCAAATACCAAATGTGCAAATACCAAATCCACTTTGTAGTCATCGATACGACTCGGTACTGGGTCCTTGATGTGGTACAGAAAAGTAAATACGAATTCCATTTAAAATGTACGACACCTGTTTCGGCTGTATTTTATTTAATGTAGTCGCAAAAGATTACATCATTGTATATAATTCACCGCCATGAGGTAAAATTTTATCACATTGCCCAAAAAACGTTGGCTATGTCCAGGTCGACATTAGAATCGTACCTTTCAAAAATTGTGCCTGATGATGGTGGATTCTATGGTATAACCTTTTACGATGTATCAACTAAAACTTTACTGAAACAGCTGTCGAAAATTTTGAACACCATTCATATGTACTGTTTATCTGTGTGTGTCTGTTTGTGTATATCTGTGTGCGTGTGTCTGCGTGTGTACACATATATATCAAAACTCATATACCGAGAAAGTAGGAGAGAACTTAACTTTAGTTTGGTGCATCAGCACCTATTTTGATTCTTATAACTTTCTGAAAACTATGCATTCTTAATGAAATTTTGCTGAGTTAGGTTTTCGGTAGAGTAGATAGCGATTATGCTGATAGAATTTAGAAAAATAATATCGTAAATTTTATTGCACATATACAATGAGAAATTTGCTTCATTTAATTTCATTTTCAGACAAATATTTTTCTATGGAAAATCAGCATTCATTCCGTCATTTTGTATAAGCAGCCAGAAATTTCATAAAATTTAATTATAATTATGATCTACCTATGGAATATTTGTTGATATTACCAATGCTGACAAAAGTATACTTACAATGTTACCCCAGCCGTATGATGATGATGATGACGATAATGATAATGATGATGAAATGAGTGAATATATATGTGTGTGTGTTATCTTTTGCGCGTTTAAATCCTTGGACTGTGGCCATGCAGGAGCACCACCTTGAAGGGTTTTAGTAGAAATAATTTATCCCCAGGACTTACTTTTGAAACTGGCACTTACTCCATCCGACTAGTTTGCTGAACTGTGAAGTTACAGGGGCGTAAACAAGACAATATCATTTGTCAGGTGGTTGAATGGGGTCAAACATAAACACTAAGGCACACAATACACACATATATATATATACACATATGTATGTACGTGTATATATATATATATATATATATATATATACACGTGTGTGTGTACAGTGTGCCTCCGCTTATTCGCGGAATTAATAATTGTTAGCGGAAACCACCGCACATTCGCGCAATCGTAAATATCGTCGACGATATTTTATGGCTTTTTTCGTGTAAATAAATATTTTTCACACTATTCAAGACTAAATCATTAATAACCATATATACCGTATTTGCCGGTTTACTGGACGCCGCTTCGCAGCTGCTGCTCCCTCTGATTAGAATAGCCGCGCATTACACTGTGTCTTGAAACTCTTATTCCTGCTTTGAGTCAAAGCTTGCTAATTAGTATAGCGACATCTGTCTATATTTTACACATAGACGCTCTCTCGCTATATTTTTCTCTCAACAACAACCTCTCATTGTAGTGAGAGTATAAATATATGTGTGTGTGTGTGAGTGTGTGTGTGTGTGTGTGTGTGTGTGTGTGGGTGTGTGTGTGTGTGTGTAGGCGCAGGAGTGGCTGTGAGGTAAGTAGCTTTCTTACCAACCATATGGTTCCGAGTTCAGTCCTACT
>NC_069002.1:29379275-29382587 GCF_001194135.2 Octopus bimaculoides | reverse complement strand
CTTTATATGACTATTAAGTGGTCACTACAAAGACCACTCAACCAATGAACACAACTTACATATGGAATTTATCTGGAAAAATATACATATTATCTATTGATTAAAAGTTAGGGATAATAAGATAAATGATTCTATAATACATACAGATAGAACGAAAAGTGTAGCGATATTTCGTCTGCCGTTGCGTTCGGAGTTCAAATTCAGGCGAGGTAGAATTTGCTTTCATCTTTTGGGGTTTGATTAAATTAGTACCAGCTACGCACTGGGATTGATGTAATTGACTTTATCCATGTTTGTCCCCGCTATGTTTTTTCCTCCTGTGGGTAATAAAGAAATAAATAACATATAGACATAATTAAATATAAGTAGATATAACAGTATAAAAATATGACATACACATACATATACAAAAATATTATATATATATATATATATACGTTTATATGAAGAATTAGGGTTAACCCTATAGAGAACTGTCCCAGGGAAAGAGACCAACAGGAAGACCAAAACCGAGGTACAAGGACATTTGCAAAACTAGTTTGTCCAAGTGTGAGGTGGTTGTCTGCATCTGGGAAGAGAGGGCTGAGGACAGAACAACATGGAGGATTGTGGTGAAGGAAGGAACTGCTTCTAGAGAGCAGCTACAGAAAGAAACATGTCGAGAAGCGTCAGCGGCGAAAGGAAAACAACAGAAATGCAGAGCGCTGAGCCACACTCTTGGTATGGAAGTACTGTGACAGAAGCTGCGCTTCAATCATAGGAAGAATCAGCCGTGAAAGAAGCTGCAAGAAAGGGAGCCCCTGATATGTTCGATTACGTGACCTCTAAGCTAAATTGACCGTCTGCATAGACGAAAAGAGCCAATTATTATTACATAAAGAATATAGTATAATTATATGGTGTAACTATTGTTGTTGGCACTCCGTTGCTTACGACGTCGAGGGTTCCAGTTGATCTGATCAACGGAACAGCCTGCTCGTGATATTAACGTGCAAGTGGCTGAGCACTTCACAGACACGTGTACCTTTAACGTAGTTCTCGGGGATATTCAGCGTGACACAGTGTGACAAGGCTGACCCTTTGAATTACAGGCACAACAGAAACAGAAAGAAATAGTGAGAGAAAGTTGTGGTGAAAGAGTACAGCAGGGTTCGCTACTATCCCCTGCCGGAGCCTCGTGGAGCTTTAGGTGTTTTCGCTCAATAAACACTCACAACGCCAGGTTTGGGAATCGAAACCGCGATCCTATGACTGCGAGTCCGCTGCCCTAACCACTGGGCCATTGCGCCTCCGGTGTAACTGTAAGTAACTGATAAATATCAATTTAAGAACCATATTGAGCCATATCTTATCATGCATTCCTTCGCAGAGAAGATGTAACATACTCCGCGACTCATAGCATAGAATATTATGCCAGTATATGCGAAGGTAAATAGAAATGCAAAATATAAAACATTTTATACTATATATAAATTTAACAATATAGGATGAAAATAAAACATAAAGGATAAAAAATTAATGAGGAAAATATACAAAGATAAGAAATCAAAATAAAAAGAATTAATAGAAAATTTTTTAGAAATATATATAAAGATAGGAGATTAAAATTAAAAGCAGGAAAATATAAAAGAATATATATAAACTAAAAAGATATGTATGCAAATAATGAGGACAGTTCAAGGTATTCATACCGAAGTAGATTAAGGTAAAGATAAATTAAGATGGGGTGGGTCGAATATGAGATTCTAAATGTCTTACGGGAAAATATTGTATTATACATATGGAATGTAGGGAAGCTTTTATCTAAAATTGTCATAAATTTATTATCTATGTTGGTAGATATAGCACAGTTAAAGGGAACATTATACCAGACTGTATTACTCTTTCCAGACTGCTTATGTTTATGAGGACGGATTCTACCTACTCTTCATTCGCCATCCGAACTCATTAGACTGATTATTAAGTATGGCTACACTATTGGTATTTATTTTATCATCAGAGGATGACATATTCCGCCCAATCATAACTCTACCATTATTATATAAATTATTAATTTTATCGACATTAGAATCTAGTTTTCCTAGCTAAAAGAAAAATTTCCATTTTATCCCTAGTTATGAGAGAGAGGGTTTTTAGCAAAAATCAGGGATTTTCTAAGGAGAATATTAGATATACTAGAATAATAACTGTTGATACCAAATTGTATAAACGAGTAATTACATGTATTTTCAATAGATTTAACCCAATGTATCACTTCGTCAGTATTACCCCATAATTTAGGAGATAGGTTAGAAACTATTAAGGGTAATATAGTATCTAGAATGGATTTACTAAGTCGACCCATATCCGACTTAGTCGGGCAAAACCACAACTAGTAATCTCTTCAATGTAATTCATCTATACTTTAATCTACTTCGCTATGAATACACTGAACTATCCTCATTATTTCCATACAAATTATCTTTTTAGTTTATATATTTCTTTATATTTTCCTGCTTTTAATTTTAATATCCTGCCTTTATATCTTTATATATATATTTCTTATTAATTTTCGATTAATTCTTATTATTTTGATTTCTTATCTTTGTATATTTTCCTTATTAAATTCTTATCCTTTATGCTTTATTTTTATTGTATGTCGTTAAATTCATATAGTATGGAATTTATTTTACATTTGGCATTCCTTTTTACCTTCGCATATACTCGTATAACATTCTATGAGTCGCAGAGTATGTTATATCTCCTCTCCGCAGGAATGCATGATAAGATATGGCTCAATATGGTGCTTAAGTTGATCTTTTTCAGTTACTTACAATTGCACCATATAACTATACTATATACTTAATATAAACGTATATATATATATATATATATATATATAAATCCTTTTTTGTGTATACCATATTTTTATACTGTTATATCTACTTATATCAGTACACACTTTTCATAGTTGTTAGTATTTACTTGTATACTTATATTTAATTATGTCTATATGTTATTTATTTCTTTATTACCCACAGGAGGATAAACATAGCGGGGACAAAAAAGGACAACAAATGGATTAAGTCAATTACATCAATCCCAGTGCGTAAGTGGTACTTATTTAATCGAACCCAAAAGGATGAAAACAAATTCTGCCTCGCCTGAATTTGAACTCCGAACGCAACGGCAGACGAAAGACCGCTAGGCTGTTCGTTCGGCGTGCCAACGATTGTGCCAGCACGCCGCCCTATCTCTATATATTATTGAATCATTTATCTTATTATCCTGCTTCTGATCACTTACTTTCAATCAATAGATAATATGTTTTTC
>NC_069002.1:29373874-29378725 GCF_001194135.2 Octopus bimaculoides | reverse complement strand
GTGTACTTATGGCAGTAAGAAATTAAGGAATAAAGGAAACGTCGAGTAATATTTATTTTTGACCAGCAGCCAGCTCTCAGCTGTCAACTCACAATGCTCTCTATTCTCAATAAAACGCAGTCTTCTAGCCTTAGATCTTCTGTTGGTGATAAGAAGGTGGATAAAACTTTAGATATAAATTTGAAGCCTGAAACTCCCACTGTGTTCCATGCCACTCCAAAACTGTAGTTGTTCTTGTCTCAGGTTATTTTTGCTGCAATAATGGTAACATGAAATTCTTTCATCCTCTAGCTCTGATAAAATGCTTGAGAAAAATTATATTAATATATCTTGTCTGTCGAAAATCCGTATTTCTTGCAACTGACGTAGGCACTGTATTTAAATTGATGTAATACTTTCTTCCTTCAATTAAATGTAGCTTCTTGAAACGGCCGTATTGCACTAATATTTGACATCCTTTATATTTCAGGCGCAAAGGCCTATAAAACTATTTGCACTCTCAGAAGCTTTCTATTTTCTCTGTTTTTAACTTCTTCGATTTTGCAATGCTTCACTCGAACTACAACACTATCTATCTCTCTCTCTTTCTTTCTCTCTCTCTCTCTCTCACAAACACACACACACACACACATATATATATATAAGTCGAATGTCCTAAATCACGCTCTGTGTCGTTTTTCTTGTTTTGTTTTGTTTTGTTTCCTCTCCTCCCTAATTCTCCGCAAGAAAACTTTTTACGTACACCGCTAATTATGAGGCGCTCAGTCTAATCGTTGAAGATGCGAAACTGCGTATGTATGTGCCTGTGTCTATGTGTAAGCACCGTAAAATATGTAAAGATTGAATTAAGATTTTTGTATGTTCGCTATATCTGTTAATATTGCACATGGCGACAATTGTGTACCTTTAGTGTTACATGTCATATGACGAATGAAGACTCAAATAGACACTCTTTGTGTGTGTGTGTGTATGTGTGTGTGTGTATGTGTGTGTGTGAACGAATTGTATTATTTGCTTGCAGATGTGCTGAATATTTTAAGTCACTTCCTGAGGTCTGAAGTAAGCAATAGGAATTTTTCTAATATTTTTCTCGACATAACGAAATCATGATAACGAAATCATCTTTTCGTTCGAAATAAAAATCTTTTCACAACGAATTTAATGATATAAAATCATCAAAAATTCATTAAAAAAACTAGTCAATTTTAATCAATTTTCCTTTAAGTTTTAGCTTTCCTATAATTCGTATTTAGTCTGACTCGAATTAATCTACAATGTGTTTCTCGTACTTTAGGGGGGAAAAATCTGTAAGAAACATCGAGAAAATCAAATACGATAATTTCATTAAAGTTTGTAATTTTTCAATGAATTAATTTAGATTAACTTGATTATTTCATTAAATCTCCCATGGTAAATCTGTTAATTATCTTTATCGCCCCTTTTTATATTTATCTTCTGTATGCTACACACAGAAACATGGGGAAACTCGTATGAGGGTTAATAATATTCATTAGGTAAGATAAATGAGCTGACAGAATTCTTTGCACGCAGGACAAAATGCTTAACGGTATTTCGTCCGTCTTTATGCTCTACGTTCGAATCTCTGCGCAAGTTGAGTATACTTTTTATCCTTTTTGGGTCGATAACATAAGCACCAGTTGAGTACTGAGGCTGTATAATCGATTTGCCCTCTTTCCCAAATTATCAGGCCTCCTGATAAAATTTGAAGCAATTTTTATATAAATGCATCAGGCACGTATGTTCGTATGCCGGAGAAAACGCTTAGCGACATTTCGTTAAGTTTAACGTTCCGGGTTCAAATTCTGCCGCATTCGGCTTTGCCTTTCATTCCTTTCGGGGGTCGATAAAATACGTACCAGATGAGCACTTGGGTCCATGCGGTAGACTTACCTCCCTCACCGAAATATCTGGTCTTGTACCAAAATTTGATATCAGTATTTATTAAGGTAACATAGAAAGGAGGCGAGTGGCTGATTCGTTAGCACGCCGGACGATATGCTTAGCGGCGTTTCGTCCGTCATTACGTTCTGAGTTCAAATTCCGCCGCAGGGTCGAAGAAATAAGTACCAGTTGAACACTGGGGTGAATGTAATCGACTAGTCCCCTCCTCTCAATTTCAGGCCTTGTGTCTTCAGTAGAAAGGATTATCACTGAGATCGACTTTATCCTTCATCCTCTCGGAGTCGATAAATTAAGTACCAGTTACGTACTGGGTCGATGTGATCGACTTATCCCTTCCAACAAAATTGCTGCCCTTGTGGCAAAATTTGAAATTATTATTATTATTATTATTATTATTATTATTATTATTATTATTATTATTAAGGCGGCGAACTGGGGTCAATGTAATTGAACAGCCCCCTCCCCTAAAATGTCAGGCCCTCTGCCTAGAGTAGTAAGGGTTATTACTATTAGAATTGTTGTTGCTGTTGTTGGTGTTGTTATTATGGTTGTTAGGTGTCATTTGTAACTCGGAAAAAAATCAGATTTTTTTTTTTTCCTGTACATTATGTTCTGTGTTCAAATCTTACCCAAATCAGTTAAAACTTTTATCCTTTTGGATGTCAATAAAATAAAAGAACTGAAGATCGATAAGATCGATTGAAACCATAGTGCTGTCCTATTTGATTGCTTCTTGCCTGTCTCATGGCCATGTGCATTTCGAAGAAATTATTAGGCACACCCAATATATTGTTCATTTTTACATTATTTACATTTGATGGATATTTGTCCTCATCTTGTTTGTTGTTAACACGACGTTTTGGCTGATATACTCTCCAGCCTTCATCAGGTGTCTTGGGGAAATTTCGAACCTGGGTTCCCATTCCTAAGGTATTTTTCGATGATATTATTATTATTATTATTATTATTATTATTATTATTATTATTATTATTGTTGTTGTTGTTGTTATCATTATTATTATTATTATTATTATTATTATTATTACTATTATTATTATTATTCAGGTCACTGCTTGCAATCGAACTCGGATTCTTGGGGTCAGTAGCCCTCACTCTTAACTACTACGCCACTATATTGTTGTTAACCGTTTAGTAGCAATAGTAGTAGTAGTAGTAGTAGTAGTAGTAGTAGTAGTAGTGGTAACTATCATCCTCATCGCCGTTGTTATTGTTGTCATCGTCATCGTCATCATCCATCATCATCATCATCACCACCAAAACTACCGTCGTTGCCATCGTAGTCGTTGTTCTCCTGTTATCCCTCCTCCCTTACTCCTCCTCCTCTTACTCCTCCTGCCTTACTCCTCCTTCCTTACTCTTCCCCTCTTACTCATTTTCATCGTCATCATCATCATCATCATCATCTTCATCAACTCCATTATCATCCTCAACGTCGTCGTCACCGTCATGATCATCGTTTTTATCATCACCATCATAATCATCATCATTATCGTCCTTCTCACCCTCCTCCCTCTTCCCTCCTCCTCATCGCCCTCATCATCTTTTACATCATGCTCATCAGCATCATCATCATCATCATCATCAACATTTTCTTCATCATCATCATCATGACGATAATGATCATCATCATCATCATCATCATCCTCTCCATCATCATCATTATCCGCATCAACGTCATCATCTTCATCATCTTCATCATCATCAGCAGCAGCAGCAGCAACAACAACAGTAGCAGCAGCAGCACCAGCATCACGTCATCAGATAGCATCCACTCTTAACAAGGTTAAACGCCATTGGTCGATATCTTGGTCTCTCGTGTAACTGTCCTTATAAATTCCCTGTAATTTAACTCTGTCCATTTCGCGATATTATCTTGGCATGGAATTCTTGTTCCACCACCAACGCCACTGCCACAAGACCGCAATCATTCTCTCTCTCTATCTCTATCTCTCTCTCTCCCCCTCTCTCTCTCTCTCCCCCTCTCTCTCTCTCTCTCTCTCTCTCTCTCTCTCTCTTTCGCTCTATTCCCGTTCATTGGAAGAAAAAGAAATGTACTTATATTCTCTGGAAACTACACAAAACGATTGATTAAATTTTCCTGCATTTCCTTAAGAAACATTCTTAATGCTGTTACTACTACCACTACTGCCTCTGCAGCTGTTACAATTACTACTACTACTATTATTAATACAGTTACTGCTAATATACTACTACAACTACTCTACTATTACAAATACTACTGTTGCTGATGATGTTGCTACACCTACTACTACTACTACTACTACTACTAAGCGATTAAGCTTTTCTACTCTAGGCACAAGGCCCGAAATTAGACCAACCCCGTACGCAACTGGTACTTGATTTATTGACCCCGAAAGGATGAAAGGCAAAGTCGACCTCGGCAGAATTTGAACTCAGAACGGAAAGACAAACGAAATACCGCTAAGCATTTCGCCCGGCGTGCTAACGTTTCTTATTTCTTTATTGCCCACAAGGGGCTACACACAGAGGGGACAAAACGGATTAAGTCGATTAGATCGATCCCAGGGCGTAACTGGTACTTACTTAATCGACCACGAAAGGATAAAAGGCTAAGTCAATCTCGATGGAATTTGAACTCAGAACGTAAAGGCAGACGAAATACCATTAAATATTTCGCCCGGCGTGCTAACCTCTCTGCCAGTTTGCCGCTTTGCTACTAGGCGATTAATGAAAATAAAATGTTTGAGAGAATGAACCTGATATTGTAAAAGAATTGCGCATGCCCCCTTTAGTTTTTCTAGCAACCCCTTATTTCCTCTAACTTCGTTGTGACATTTGAGCGTTCACTTAAATGTACTTACATTTATATACATTCATATTTTTCTCTGCAAAAACATATTCTGTATAAAAGTCGTGTAGAAGAGT
>NC_069002.1:29373213-29373837 GCF_001194135.2 Octopus bimaculoides | reverse complement strand
ATATATATATATATAAGTACCAGGTTAAGCCAAAAATTATATGCACTCTTGTTTCTGTAACTTATTGAAACAAAAGCAGGGGTTCGACAGTTACTGAATTCATTCAAATACTGTTCTTATTTTCAATGCTCTTCTACCTACCAACCTACCTACCTACCTACCTACCAACCTACGTACCTAACTACCAGCTTACCTGTCTACCTTCGAGTAGCTCGGTTGGTAGGTAGGTCTTAATTCAGATACAAGAACTTGGTACTCAATCGATATAGCTGTATTAGTAAGAACAGTTACGAGTGAAATGTGTTGATAAGCGGCAAGGCGAAACAGCTGTAAAGACAAATAGTTTCTCATGAGAATTTCGCTCGTCCTTACGTTTCTGAGTTGAAATTCCGCCAAAGTCGACTTTATCTCTCATCCTTTCGGGGTCGATACTATCGCTCTCCTCTAAATTTCAGACCTTGTGCCTATAATAAAAATAATTATTGCGCACACGCACACACTCACACAACCACACACACACACACACATACATACATACATACACAACCACACACATACCTACACTTATATGTACGTCGGCATGTATTACTGAAACGAAACGCGCAAAAATGATGCAAAACCTAT
>NC_069002.1:29370396-29372379 GCF_001194135.2 Octopus bimaculoides | reverse complement strand
ATAAGGATAGATATAGATATATAGAGATAGATGGATAGATAGATAGATAGATAGATAGATAGATAGATAGATAGAATAAATATATAAATTACGTATGCATTTACTATAAAGATTGATACGGTGATATAATGCTTGGCTTTTACGACTATTCTGCTTGTAACGATAATCTTCATCTTTCAACTTTCCAGCAAACCAACGTCGATAGAATCAGTGACCTTTTCAATCTCCTCGCTATATGTTCCTGCTTACGACAGCTTGGTATGCATGTATAATTTTTCTACACAACTACAGTAAAACTATAGATCCCTATCCATAAGAATTATACACGATATACATGGAGATTTTTTTTAAGCATCGAAACACCTTTTTTGCTCTTTTTGTTTGTGTTTTGTTGTATATTTTTGCATGGATAACTTTGCCGGAGTTATTTTCTATAGCGTTTACAAAATTGCATTATCCCTTTGAAATTGTAGTATTTTATAATATTATTTACTCTTTCATACTCTAAGAAATATCTTTGTTATTTAATTGAACGCGACGCATCCATTCCCATGTAAATTTATCTTCATCCATTTTCTGTGCGACTCTCTATTCTGTACTGTTTTCTTCCTCTCGTTTTCACTTCCTTCTTCCTCCATCCGTCTCTAATTCCCCTTTCCCCATCTCTTCTTCATCGTTTTCTATCTGTCTCTCTCTCTCTTTGTCTCCTCTTTCCCTTTCTCTCTCTCTGCCCTCTTTCCCTTTCTCTCTCACCACCCACTCTCCCTTTCTCTCTCTCTGTCTCGTCGCTCACACGTGATCATCGTCCATCCTTCTTTTCCTCAGGTGACCATCTTTCTTTTCTTGCTCGGACGTCTAAACGACTAGACGTTATTTTCTCTCTCTCTCTCTCTCTCTCTCTCTCTCTCTCTCTCTCTCTCTCTCTCTCTCTCTTACTCTCTCTCATCTATCTTTTTTCTTTTCAAAAAAATATCTCTCCCAGCGTTCACTATTCTCCTTTCGTTACGGTCTGACGACCCTCCATGTTTGTTTTCGTTCGGTTTCCTTGTATGTCTCCACTGTTATTTCTTTGTTCCCTCCATAAATCCTAAATTTTATTTTAGAATTTATGGGAGCAACTGTCATATTGTCGTTTGAATGCTCGAAATGAGGAGTAGATAGACAGCCGACAACTGATGAAGGGTTCTGTTTCTGTGTTAACTTGTCCTGTTTTCCATTTTTTTCTCGTTATTTACGTATTTCACTTGTTTTTGTCCTGTAATTACAGTCCGCGTCTTGTATCTATTTCTAGTGTGTATGTTATTTTTATAGAGGTATTGGTGTCAAGGAGACCCGAAGGTGTGTGTCAGATAACGCTGAGTAAGTGCTATAGACAGACCATAGTTAAGCCCCAGGTTCGGTGATTATGCGAATGAGGAGTCCATCTTGGGTCATGTATTAGCATGCATATATATAAAAATTGACAGAATGAGATTAAAAAAATCCAAGGGTGTGAATAGTTTCCAGAACATTTATAAAGAGAAGGCCTTACAGCTGTTTCGGGGTATTTTGTGTATCCCTTCATCAGACACAGTGCAAGAAAACGTTTGAGTAATAATTATTGTAGAAAAGGTATGAAATACAGAAGTGAGATACGTAAGGATATTGTATTTGAGGTTGCATTATTGTATTTGTATATACATACATACATACACACACACACACACACACACACACACACACATATATATATATATATATATATATATATATATATATATATATATATATATATATATATATATATATATATATATATATATATATATATATGTGTGTGTGTGTGTGTGTGTGTGTGTGTGTGTGTGTGTATGTATATACATATATGTACATACATATATATATATGTATGTATATACATATATATACATATATATACATACATATATATATATATACATATACATACATATATATATATATATATGTATATACATTTATATA
>NC_069002.1:29368224-29370263 GCF_001194135.2 Octopus bimaculoides | reverse complement strand
TTTCTCTCTACCAAATCCGAGCCTACAGTAGATGTGTAAGACACTTGTCCAAGGCTCTATGTCGTGGGGCTGAACACAGGATCATGCAGTTGGGAAGCAACGCGTTTATTTCAGTTTTCGTCGAAGAAATTCGCTTACAAGATTTTGGTAGTCTCGAGGTGCCATGCAGTGGGACTGAACCGAAAATACCAATAATTTTTGTTAAAAGAAAGGATAGAAGAAGAAAGAAAGAAATAAAGAAAGAAAGAAAGAAAGAAAGAAAGAAAGATAAGCAAGAAAGAAAGAAAAACAAACAAACAAAAGGAAAAGGATGGGAAGTACAGAAAGGAAAGAAGATAGAGAGAAAATGAGGAGACTATTGATTCGAAAAATGAAGGAGGCGATTAATTACTGAGTTATATGATCCCAGCAATTTCTTTATTTATTTATTTCCTCCTCCTTCTTTCTTTCCTTCTCCCTCTTTCTTTTCTTCCTTCTTCCTCTTTTTCTATTATTTGTTCCATTATTTGTTCTGCAGTCACTTCTATAAATCTAATAATAACCACCCATGCCACTTCCCGATCTCATGAAGACAGAGAACAGAAAACATGCTCATCTTTCGTCTTCTTAGCACAGAAACACATATTATACGAATGATAAATTGCAGCGATGCTGAACAACTTCCCGTTTTCTTTTGTGTTTGGTTGGGGGAAAAAAAGAGAGGCTGAAATAGAGGCAGAAAGACAGAAAAGCAGGTGTTCATGCAGAGCTTTAAGTTTAGAATTTTTCACTTTTCATACATTCTCTATAATTTATTAAGTTTAAGGGCGGAGAGCTGGCGGAAGCGTTAACACAATGGACAAAATGCTTTGTGGTATTTCGTCTGTTCTGAAATATATTAGCAGTAAGAAAGTTCCCGATATCAAAGTGGGTAAATAGGGGCAGTAGAAGTGCACCCAGAAGTCATCTCCTGAATGCGACCCGGCCTCCTTAGAGCAGCGCTGGAGGAACCATTAAGCAAAATAAGCAAGTGGTTACGGCATCAAAGGAAATGATAAATAGTTTACGGCACAAAAGAAAACACTTGTTAAAAGAACATGAGGGATGCCTTATCTCTACTATGTACAGAAGCGGATGTGTTACGTAAGGTTAATTTTGAGGATTTGATCGAAGACTTTCACGATCAGAAATAATACTCCAATAATTAGAGTATAGCCAGTATTTAATCTGTTTTGCATTCGTAATCGGAGACTTATTAACCCATTTTAACCCATTGTCCTCTTTTGAGGAGAGTTGTATTTGGTTTGTTTACTGCTATAAAGGTTAACTGGACGCTTTTGTATGTTTGTTATCCCTATTTATATAACTATCTTCAAAATTTCGATAGGATTAACCTGGGTTAAAATAGTTTAATAATATAATTAAAAGGTAAGGCAGCGAGCTGGAAGAATCGTTAGCATACCGGAAAAAATGCTTAGCAACATTTCATCCGTCTTCACGTTCTGAGTTCAAATTCTGTCGGGGTCGACTTTGCCTTTCATCCTCTCAGGGTCGATAAAATAAGTACCCGTTGAGCACTGTGGTCAATGTAATTGGCTTGCTCCTTCCACCTGTAACTGCTGGCTGTGTGTCAATATTTGAAACAAATAATTTAATTAAAAGGCGATAAAATAAGTACCAGTGGAGCACTGGGGTCGATGTTATCGACTTAAACCCTCTCACCTGGAATTTCTGGCTTCGAGCCAAAATTTGAAGCCAGTTTAAATAGCTTCCTTTGCTAATTATCGGAAACATATTCTTTTTTTGTTTTTTACTTGTTTCAGTTATTTGACTGTGGCCATACTGGAGCACCGCCTTTTAGTCGAGCAAATCGACCCCAGGACTTATTCTTTGTAAGCCTGGTACTTATTCCATCGGTCTCTTTTGCCGAACCGCTAAGTTATGGGGACGTAAACATACCAGCATCTGTTGTCAAGTGATGTTGTGGGGACAGACACAAACACACAAACACACACACACACACACACACACATATATATATATATATATATATATATATA
>NC_069002.1:29367118-29368041 GCF_001194135.2 Octopus bimaculoides | reverse complement strand
ATATATATATATATATATATATATATACATATATACGACAGGCTTCTTTCAGTTTCCGTCTACCAAATCCACTCACAAGGCTTTGGTCGGCCCGAGGCTATAGTAGAAGACACTTGCCCAAGATGCCACGCAGTGGGACTGAACCCGTAACCATGTAGTTGGTAAGCAAGCTACTTACTACACAGCCAGTCCTACGCCTATTCTTAAAATAAAAAGAACTAGACTTCTACTGCAAATTGTATGAAATGAAGTCTTAGGAATAATATAAAAATGCATTATCGCAAGATCTTTGATGGCCTTAAATTCAGGATATATTAGGTATGTCCCCCTCCTTCATCGTTTGATACCTGGTGGTGGTTCGTTTACATTCTAGAGACGCAAAGAGACTGAAAGAATAAGAACGAGTGGGCTCGATTTGTTTGAGTCAACCGTACGAGTAGATGCCCCAGTATGGCCACAGTGCAACGACTGAATCAAGTAAAAGATGAAACAAAACAAAAAATTACATTCGTAATTACACGTGCGTGTGCTCGTGCAGGTGTTTTTATACGCGTGAGTGTGTATGCATAGCACTAGGCGTGCGCATGCGCCGTGTGTATGTGTGTGTCTGTAGGGGGCGGAGGGGGAGGTGGTGATGTCAGTTATACGCTCTATTTGAATAAAAATATTTTAAAAAAATCTATGTATATCGTGTCTTTGAATATGTTGTATGTACGATATAAACAACAACATAAAAAAAAAAAATGGAAATGAGACGAAGAAAAAAGAAGGAAAAAAAATACGAAACAGATTTTAAGAGAATTCAAAGGCGGATTTATTTCAAGAAGAAGCAAATACGTGTAATATATTGCTGTGAGACACTGCGCAGACGCAGTTATGTATACACAAGCACGTGTATACACAGACGTATGCACACACATTCA
>NC_069002.1:29365909-29366311 GCF_001194135.2 Octopus bimaculoides | reverse complement strand
ATTCGTATGTATGTATGTATGTGTGTGTGTGTGTGTGTGTGTGTGTGTATAAATGTATAAAATGTGTGTTTTCACAATTCACTATACATTTCAAAAAAGATATTCTTGTGCAGCATAGATTTTATTTTCAAAGTGTTTATCCTCGTTTCCAAAGACATTTATATTCCTTTAGAAAAATATTACAAGCAACAAATGTCTTGATCCACACATACACACAGACACACTTGCTCACACTCACTCACACACATAGACACACACATACAGACATGATCGCATGCACACAAACACACAACAGACGTTCGTGCATACGTGTAGACCGAGAGAGCTGTTACAGGCTCTTCTCTTCTCCCTCTTTCTCTCTTTCTCTCTGTGTGTGTATATATATATATATATATATATACA
>NC_069002.1:29360090-29365818 GCF_001194135.2 Octopus bimaculoides | reverse complement strand
ATATATATATATATATATATATATATACCAGATCGATAAATTAAGTACTAGTTATATATTGAAGGTGATTAAATCAATTAGGTCGTAACATTTCCAGAAGTCTAAACGTTGAATGAAACGGTTTCGTATTATTTAGAGTTTTAGCTGTCGTACCTTGAAAACAATTCTTCCAGGAGTTTATTTTCCTATTCTTCAAGACTGATTTTAAGAAATATAAACCGGTAATGTACTTTCTTGTATTCTTGTGATCCTGGATACATATCCTAGAAACAAACAATTCTATTTCTAATCAACGTTTGGAAATTATTTTCTACGATTCTATACAATTTTGCACTTTCACAGCTCAAAATCAACCGATATCTATACAATTTTAACTTTAAAATTTCACTATTAGCAAGAATATTACTGCAAGCCACTTTATGGAAAAAGAAAAAAAACTAAAAGAAGCATTTTGAAATTGTACGTAGTTTCTAACAATTTTCTGTCGTTTTCTGGAAAGTTCTTACGTTTGCTTAACAAAAAATATGAACATCAATAGAATTTTTAATAAATCTAGAGTATAAAAGCATTTGGAGCGAAAATGAATAATTAAGTGAATTCTAGTGCCAATAAACAGTAATTTCTATAATTTCACCGTAAATTCCATGTTTACTGTCTACTTCAGAAACACGTAATTCCACCACATAGATGCGTTTTTAAATCATAAGATACAATTCTGAAAAATCTTTATTTTTGCACTCATTATTTGTGTATATTGATGTTGGTGTAATCAAAATATATTTTCTCCTCTTACATTTTCTTTGCTATAGAATAGACAAATGCAGGCTGGCGAACGCTGTTACTTCTTCTTATCTTCATTGCTTATCAATTGCTCTCGTTTGGATGCATTCGTATATTTAGCTAGTTTTTTTCTTTTTTATCAATCAGATATTTTCATAAGATATTTTCCTCGTTTGCGCATGACATGTGCATGTGAATCGTATGTTTATTTTTGCGGTCAAATTAGCTGTTACGCAACCAGTTTCAAATAACGGTTGTCTCTCGTAGTCTGAGAAAGACGGTTCTGCTATGTTACTTTGCGTTCCATCTTTTCGGGGTCGATAAAACAAGTACCAATCGAGACGGTATCGAATAATCTACTTATCCTCTTCCCCGCTATTGCTGGCCTTGTGTCTAGATTTGAAAGCAATATATGTTAAGGAGGCGAGCTGGTAGAATCGTTAGAGTGTCATAAAATTGCTTTGAGGTATTTCTCTAAGGCACTTTATGCACAGAGAGAGTTCAAATCCGACGGAGATCAACATCATTTTTTTATTTTTCTCCTAGAGTCGATAAAATACGGTACAAGTGAATGACTGGAGTCGACGGTATCGAATAACCCCTTCCCTCAAATTGTTGGCCTCGAGCATAAATCGAAAACTATCGTTAGTAAACGCTAATACGGGAGATGGGAGAATCGCTGGGAAATGGGAGAATCACTGGGAGATGGGAGAATCGCTGGGAGATGGGAGAATCGCTGGGAGATGGGAGAATCGCCAGGAGATGAGTGAATCGCCGGGAGATGAGAGAATCGCGGGGAGATGAGGGAATCGCTTAAAGATGGGAGAATCCCCGAGAGGTGGAACAATCGCTGAGAGATAGGAGAATCGCTGGGAGATGAGAGAATACCCGAGAGGTGAGACAGTCACAGGGAGATGGAAGAATCGCCTGGAGATGGGAGAATCGCCTGGAAATGGGAGAATCGCCTGGAGATGGGAGAATCGTGATAGCGTCGGAGAAATTGCTTTGCAGTATTTGTTCTGAACTCCACTCCCACCGAAGTCAACCTTACCCGTCATCCTTTTGGGGTCGATAAAATAAGTATCATCTGAGCACTGTGATCGATATTTTCTATTTACCCCTACCCCAAAATTGCTGGCCTTGTGGGCGAATCGCATAAGGTCCTCGACTCGCTTACGGAAAACGAATTCCAGGCCAGATACCAAAAGTGGCAGGAACGCTGAGAATTGTTTATTACTGCGCAATGTGATTATATCGAAGGAGATAGTGTTAAAACTTAGGCAAATAAGTTATTTTTTATTAAACAGAACTACTCAGGGAACCTTTTGGTGCCACCTCATGTTTATTCCAGATCTTTAAACTCTGAGTTCAAATCCTGCGTTGTCAATTTTTCTTTTCATTTCTCCGAGGTCGATAAATTACAGTACCTTTTCAAATACTGGAGTCAATGGTGTCGATTAAACTCTCTCTCCTAAATTTCAGGCGCCGTTAGAAACAACACCAATGAGAGGGATACTCCCATCAGGTTAACTAGCCCTTAACTTACTACAAGATGAATCCATCCGAGGTTACTCCAACGGTTGTTTATATTAATTGAGATTTTCTATTTTTAAGGGATTTTTTTAAAATTCAGATGTCTTAGTTGATAAATTTTAAGATAAACATTAAGGGCGTAAGTTCGTATTTTACCACCGAGAGCACATTGCGCCCACAGTCACCTCTTGAAACAATCACAAGTCTTTGACTTGCGGTGTTCTGTTTGAAAAATCCAGAAAGTTTGAATAATAAAGAACTTATTGAGAACGGGATCGTCGATGGAGCCTTTTGATGGCTGCTCGACCTACTAGAGATAAAAGTAAAGTTTCTCTCCAATTACATCCAATGATAGCCAGCCACTGCCCGTTTTCTCCTAGCATCCAGATCAACTCTTCCCATCTTGTCCCTAAGCCCGCAAAATTATCTCTCTACTGCCTTCCCCAACCTGCCAGCATCTTCTTCACTCTTCTGCTAATCCCCAACCAGCATCTTTCACTCAGACTGCGCCAAGGAAACTCCTGTAACGAACAACAAATGGAAATAATCAGACCTACCAACCTTATTGAACCATATCCTGGTGTTTAGTGGTTTATGATAAACATTGATGTCATGAGTTCGTATTTTATCACCGAGAGTACACTGTATCCACGGGAATCTCATAAACAGTTACATATTTATACCGACTTAAAAGTAGATCTTCTGTTAGAACAAACTTCACTGCAGTAGATATTATGAGGGAAACTCTCATATTGGTTTTTGGTGCAAAATGAATACTTGTTTATATCACTTGCAGAGAGAGAGAGATAAATTCCCACCATCGCCAGCACCAAGACCAACAGATCAAGTGATTTCAATGATAGATACTGGACTGCTAGAGATAACAGTGATTTATCTCCCCGCTAGTGATACCACAACAGACGCTGGTGCTGCAATTAGCCAGTGAGCTTGTCAGGAAATATTTATTAGCTACAGAGGTAGTATTAATACCTAGAGGTAATATTTATCCCCACTTAAACGTGGATGTTCAGTTAGAAGAGACTATACTGCTGTGACTATATACCATGAGAGAAACTATATACCATGAGAGACTATATACCATGAGAGACTATATACCATGAGAGACTATATACCATAAGAGAAGCTCTTATATATGCTTTTGATGCACTCGTGTTTATATCACTAGCGGGGAGATTTAAATCTAGCGATATAAGCAAGAGTGCATTTCTCTCATGATATCTTCCCCGGTATAGTTTGTTCTAACAGAACATCGGCATTTAAGGAGGAATAAATATTACCCCTCGGTGTTAATACTGCCTCTGTCACTATTGCTCACTGGCTAATCGCAACACCAGCGCTTGTTGTGGCACTGTTTGTCTCTAGTGGTCGAGCATCCATCATTGACGATACGGAGGAAGGTCGAAATAGCGTGATCCGGCGGTCTCGGTGCCGGTGGTGACAGGGATTTATTATCTCCCCACCAGCGATAGAAACAAAGAACAATATGAGAATTTCTCTCATGGTATCTTCCGCAGTATAGTTTGTTCTAAGAGAACAGCCACGTTTAAATAGAGATAAATACTATCCCTCGCTATGAACACTGCCTCTGTCGCTAATATATATTTGTAACAGTCACATATGTTCGACTTGTAGTGTACCATTTGGTTCACCCAGAAGGTTTGATTATAATGGCTTCAAATTTTGGTACAGGGCCAACAGTTCTTGAAGGAGATGTGAAGTCGATTACATCAATTCCGGTGCTTGACTGGTATTTATTTTATCGATCCCGAAAGGATGGAAGGCAAAGTCGACCTCGGCAGAATTTGAACTCGGAACGTAGAAACGGACGAAATGCCGCTAAGCATTTTACCCAGCGTGCTAACGGTTCTGCCAGCTCGCCGACTTGAAAAGCTTTGATCATAATCAAAACTCATTAAAAATATAAACCTCGGTGGAGTCTTTCCATGACTACCAGACCTACTAGAAATAGTAGCCAGATATCCTTCGAATTACATCCAGTTAAAAAAGAGAATGATACATTACATTGTGTATCCCATGATGGACAACGTCCGAGAACAGCACAGATTAGGTATAGCTGAAAGGACTTTGCTCAGCGGTCAGATTAGTTAGGTCTGACATCGAATTAGTCAGATCAGATTAGTTTGGTCTGACATCGAATTAAACAACAGCAACAACATTTATAGCTTGCATGTGAAACATGGAATCAAAACAGGACAGTCAATACAATATTTAAAAGAAGTTCTAGAAGCTAATATGAATTTTTCTTGTTCCTCCATTTGTGTATATTGCTTAAATCATAAACTGAACCAGAAATACGTAAAAAAGAAATTGGATTCCAGGCAACGAACGGAGAAGATCGATGAGAATATCAAGAACAAAGATGAAACCATAAATTAGTGTTTTGTGGGGGGGGGGGGGTTAAGTTAGGAAATTTAAAAAGAAAATTTTAAACGAAATATGATATGTATAAAAATACGCTGGAAAAATTTTTTATCTGAGACGTTAATAACTTTTATCATTTTTTATCAATTCACTTCGGTATATATTTCATGATTAGTGTAGGCATATCAATATCCGTTTTCTGATCGAAAAATATAGAATGTAGTTATATATCACAAGAACTTAGCATTTACTTAAAAGAAATTTATGCTAAACCTAAGCTTGAAAATTCAGAGTTACAGATGATTTTTTTTTTTTTATTGTCGTGTTCTAGATATCATGGCTTACAGATTAAATAAATATCCGAGATGCGTTTCCCCACGCAGAGACAACAGGAGCTACTAAAAAATATATTGAAATCTCTTCTGGTGGTGATTAAAGCTATTGGAATGTTAGAAACCCTTCTGAATCATCAGCCGGTATTTCGGAGTCATAAACATTTCGCCCCCTTCTGTACATTTCACCTGAGTCAGCAGCGAGGAAAGAATTAACTCTCTCCTGCAGAAGGGTTTCACCTGCAATCCCTTGTCTATCACAGTCACCTTGAGCTGGTTTTAGCTGCCACAACTATCTCCTTGATGGCCTTTTCGGTTGATTGGGTTTCAAACTGGAAATAGCGCAGTAAATAACGCACCGACATTACTAAAAACAAACCGCTGCAGCCAATTTCAGTAAGGAATACCATCTTTGAAAAGAACCTCATCAGCATACTCCTGATATTTGGTTTTATTCAGCTTCTGAGAAGCGGCCAGTTTGCCCTCCCAGGACGTGGGGAGTTCAAATCCAAAGATTTGTTTTGCGCCATCAAAATACGTGGATGGTAACGGTACTCTAATTTCATATATAAATACTTAACATACATTCACTTGACAATGTTTGCATCTTTCGACAGCATAGTTATATGTATGCAAAGGTCAGCTTTCAGACCACTTTAATATATATATATATATATATA
>NC_069002.1:29356827-29359710 GCF_001194135.2 Octopus bimaculoides | reverse complement strand
TATATATATATTATTTTTTTTTATTTTTGGTTTTCAGCGTTTTAGTTTTATTGCTTTTATATATTATAAATGTAAATTGTCTTTTAATAGAAAATTGCGTGTTTGATACCGAATTATTGGATGGAGTGTCCAGAAAGCATCTTAAGAACTATAAAAAAAAAACATTGGAGGAAAACTATCATTCTAAAAGTGCATGTGGGAAACGAGAAGACATAGTTTCCGCTGTCCTTTTTAGCAGCGACAGCACGTTCAACAAAGATGTAGATAAAGAGAGAGAAAGAGCTAAAATAGCGATAATAATAGGTGTAACAGAGAACCTAAAGCACATCGAATTGATAAGAGGAGAAAAAAATTAAAAAGAAAATTATGGGTTAAGAAAATGTAGAGAAATGTAGAAAATAACCAAGCGATAATCTAATGACAGTGGTGTCAGAATGAATAAGTAAATAATTAAATGAATAAGTAAATAATTGAATGAATAAATAAATAAATAAATAAATAAATGAATACGAAAGTGAAGGGGTCATATAATAATTGAGAACAAGAAAGAGGGTGGGAAAAGGATGAGAGGAAGGTAATAGAGAGATGCTGAATAAGAGTAAATTGACCGAAACATGAAGAAAATAAGTGTCGAGGTCACGATAGAGAGAAAGAGAATAGTTACTGAAGACTGGAAAAAGAGTATCAGGAAAATGACATGAGAGGAGAAATAAAAAAGAGAAAGATGGATAGAGGAACGGAAGAAGGAGAATTTGAAGAAGGAATAAAATACGAGAGGAAAGAGACTGGAAAATAGTGAAGAACGTGAGCGAAAGATTCAAAGCTATATCCGAGTCTATTGACATAAAACAAAATATATTAGTATAAACAATATTATTTTACGCGTTCCTGCGTTACTGTCTGTTTTGTCCGTGTGTTGCTTTTTATGCCGTTGAGGCGCAATGGCCCAGTGGTTAGGGCAGCGGACTCGCAGTCGTAGGATCGCGGTTTCGATTCCCAAACCGGGCGTTGTGAGTGTTTATTGAGCGAAAACACCTAAAGCTCCACGAAGCTCCGGCAGGGGATGGTGGCGAACCTTGCTGTACTCTTTCACCACAACTTTCTCTCTCTTTCTTCCTGTTTCTGTTGTGCCTGTAATTCAAAGGGTCAGCCTTGTCACACTGTGTCACGCTGAATCTCCCCGAGAACTACATTAAGGGTACACGTGTCTGTGGAGTGCTCAGCCATTTGCACGTTAATATCCCGAGCAGGCTGTTCCGTTGATAGGATCAACTGGAACCCTCTTCGTTGTAACCGACGGAGTGCCACCACCTTTATGTCAATAGAGGTAATTACCCGAATGGAAAGGGAAGGGAGAGATGGGGAAACTAAGAGAGAGAGAAGAGGAAGGAGAGATCTCTATTATTTTGTGTTCAAATTATTGGTCTCTATTATTAGTGTGTTCAAATCGCAGGCACGATCGAAAAGTTTAACATAGCGAAACAATGTCATGAAAATTTATAAATTTATGCATTAAAAGATATATCAATTGATAGTCAAATTACAGTGGAATAAACTTAGTTAGCAAATATCTGTGGGTGTCACGTTTTTATCGTTTACGTGTTCCAGACCAAAAGGGTATAACGATGCCGAGATATTGCCATTATTGATTTTACTTTTTTGTCATTTGGTTTTTAAAGACAACTTTATCACTGGTCGCAACTCTTTAAATTCCACCTTCACTCCTGGCGGCTCAACGTTGTCTCCACACATCTCTTTCAGTTTTCTGTAGTTTTCCTCTTCAATCAATATTGCCGTCATTTCTTCTGCGTAGACGTATGAAGGCACCTTTACTCTTACTATTGAATGAAACTTAATTATCTTTTTCTCTGTTTCAACATTTTCTGGGTACGTCACATAATACCATACTCCGTCCTTTCTCTTGGACCTTTGGTTCTCTCTTTTCTTCCTCCATAAATGGTCTCTCCATCTCATCTTCATACAATTGGGTTTCCGACACTTTCTCCACTGGTAACTCCACTTTTTACTTTCTTTTTCCTTCCTACTGCCCTCCTTCACAGTTTCTTTTCTCACCTCTTCTCTCTTCCTTTTCTGCTTTGGCAGAGAACTCATTCCTCCGCTCCTCCTTCTTTTCTTTTTAACCATAGTGAATCCCTTCTCCGCTTCTTTTTCTGTTTCTTTTTCTGTTGCCTTGTCCTGTACTACATGGTCCACCCTCTCATGTCTCTCCTCCTGTTCTGTTTGTGGCTTTCTTTGGGTGCACCATGCCTTCATGTGGCCTCTTTCTCCACATGTGAAACACACTGGCGGCCTACCCTCCACAGTAACTCTCAGTCTCACATCTTCTGGCGGCACAATCTCATCCACCACACTGTTCAAGTCTTCTGTTGTTGCCTGAATCATTAATTCGATGTCATTATTGCCTCTGTGGAGTGCTTTATTGCTTCCTCCTCCGTTGTGAAGCGTACCTCCACAGTGGCGTATCTTCTCCCTCTCGTAATGCATGCTGTGAAGCTTTTCGTATTCCTAACACATTCCTCTATGGTCTCTGTTGGTGCTATTTTTATCTTACTCGTGGCTGCCTTCATGGTTTTAAATATAACCGTTCTTTTTGTCACGTTGGCCTATAGCTCTTCAGGCGGTGTCAGCTTCAAAATGTTTCCTTCCTTTGTGATTAATTTCTCACTCTCCTACATCTTTCTAGGCTCCACTTTTATCTCGTGGACCTCAAACTCTCGCGTGTCTACTCCTTTGCCCGTTGCGGCCGCATAACTTGGGCCTGCCTCCGGCGCCTTCTCCATTTTCCCACAATGGGGAAACAAAACAACAATTAACGAATCAACAACGGCAACAATTCAATAAGCAGTTCAACATAGACTCACG
>NC_069002.1:29350174-29351461 GCF_001194135.2 Octopus bimaculoides | reverse complement strand
TGTGTGTGTGTGTGTGTGTGTGTGTGTGTGTGTGTGTGTGTGTGTCCGTGTGTCTGTGTGTGTGTGTATGTGAGAGGGTGTGTATGTGTTTGCCTTTGCGTGTGTGTGTGTGGATTGGATGGGTGTATTCAATGCAAACTATGGACACACAAAGAACATTGATCATACTAGACCCCAAGTTCCAATAAGCCACCAAATCTTCCCTTCAAAGTAGACCTCACACATGGTTCCAGCAAGATGAGGCAACTGCTCATACCGCAAGAGAAAGAATGCAGTCTCTACGGCAGTGCTTCGGAGAGAGAATAACATCCCACTATGGCAATGTCAACTATCCTTAACGTTCCCCAGACTTGACTAGCCCGGGTTCTTTCTTGTGAGGATACCTGAAAGAGAGGGTTCACGTCAACAAACCGGAAACACTGGTATAACTAAAGGAGAACATTGATACAGAAATCAGAAAAGTGGGGGTCTGAAACTCTTGAGGGTGTTATGGTGCAAGTTTTGAAAAGAGGACGGGCGTGCGAAGCCGAAAATGGCTGTTATTTAAAGCGATGTCATTATTCATGTGGGATGTAGTGGTGGTGCAAAATTTGACCTGTGCATATTAATTTCCATTATGTTTCTTTTATTTTTATATTGTATCAAAATTCCATGCATTTATGTTAAGGATGTTATTAAAACTTGAAACCCATCAGTGACTTTTGGAACACCTTGTATACACACAACGAATATTCATCTTAATATAGTTACACATTGATGGTGTTATTCCCAGGTATATTTAGATCTTTTGCAACTACGTGGTTTCGAATTTAATCTCACTGCACGGCACTTTCCACTATATCCCCAGGCTAACTGATGCCATGGGACTGAATTTTGTTAACGGAAACTGAGAGAAGCCCGTCGTATATACATATGTATGTGTGTATGTGTATGTGTGTGTGTACGTCTGTGTGTGTATCATTGTGTTTCTGTTTGTCCTCACCACCACCGCTTGAGAACCGCCGTTGCTTTACTTAGATCTTCGTAAGTTAGCGGTTCGACTAGACGGCCCGACACAATATGTACCAGACTTTAAAAAAACTTAAGTACTGAAGTCGATTTCTTCGACTGAACCTGTCAAGGTGATGCCCCGGCATGACCACAGTCCAGTAGCAAAACCAATTAAACGATCAAAGAGAAAAGAGTATATATATACAGCCACAGATAAAAGAGCATAGAAACTCATATACATACGTACATACATACATACATACATACTTACATACATTACACACCCCCCACACACAT
>NC_069002.1:29348465-29349602 GCF_001194135.2 Octopus bimaculoides | reverse complement strand
GAGAGAGAGAGAGAGAGAGAGAGAGAGAGAGAGAGAGAGAGAGAGCGTGTGCATGTATGCATATATAGTAACTAGTTGGCAGAGTCATTTAAACTACGAATAGATTGTTTGTGTTTAATCAATCCTGCTCTCTACGTTGTGAGTTCAAATCCTGACGATGTCATTTTTGCCTTCTATCATTTAACAGTTGATAACTAAAGTTCTGGTGTTTCCCTCAGTTTCTGTCAATCAAAATCATCCAAAATGCATTAGTCGAGCCGATAGCCATAGACGAAAAACTCTAACCCAGAGAGCCGTACCGATCCGCACCGTGCCGTGAACCCAAAACCGCCCAATCACGAAAGAAGTTATCTTAGCCACGCAGCCATCCTTGCGCCATTGTGAAGTTCTCTTAAAATAATAACAATGGTGTTAATGAAATTGAAAGTAAATATAAAAATATAGTGAATGAGATTGCTAACGCTGTTCCGTATCGTCCTGTGACAAAATTGATCACTTTAAAAGGTTATGCTCATTAGGTGTGTATGTCGGCTGCTAAAGAAACATCGTCTGCTGATTGTTTGACTTGTATCTCGCCGCTTGAAACTCAGTGAGTCTCCGCGCAAGTGATGGCGATTTTCGTGTTGTTTACTGCTGGCATTCCATTTTCAATGTTTCAGTTCAGGATAAGTATGGGCTAAAACCAAATATTGAATAAATATATTTTTCTCTTCTGTCAATTTTGCTAAATATACTTCGTCCGTCTCATCAGTATATATAGCTATAATATATTTATTTATTTATTTACATTTCTATATATAATTCTATCTTTTTATCAAGCACGTACGCATCTGTTGCTCTCTAATCTTTATCTATCTATCTATCAATCCTGGACCCCTCTGTCCGGCATTCGCCATAATAGATTGCTAGCCACTAAACCTTTTTCTATTTTCTCTCCATGTCTATTTCTCTGTTTCTTTCTGTCGAAGAGCGTAGGCTCGAAACGTGACAGACTTTCTCACTTCCCGAACGTTAAACTAATATATCTGTTTGTTGTTTACACACCAGTCTTCGGATTTTCTTTTTGTAAATTCTCACTATATATATATATATATATATATATAGAGAGAGAGAGAGAGAGAGAGAGAGAGAGAGAGA
>NC_069002.1:29347015-29347864 GCF_001194135.2 Octopus bimaculoides | reverse complement strand
TATATATATATATATATATATATTTGAAATTTACAGAAAAGCAAGAGACGAAAACAGATGTAAGTGTATTACTTTGACGGTCGGGAAAGTGAGAAAGTCTTTTACGTTTCGAGCCTACGCTCTTCAGGAGAAAGGAATAAGAGAATATAAACAGAGAGAGAGAATGAAAAAAAACAGTTTGGGATTATGCGATCAGATATTAGGCCTCTCAAAACCAGAAAGAAGAAAGCTAATACAAAGACTATAGATCCAATCCATCACTGGAACTGTAAAAATCTGTAAAACTTTCCAGAAGTTTATCATTTAAATATATATGAGCATGTCTAGATATGCAACTATATGCATGAGAATACATACATAAAACATACAAATCTGCACATACATACATACATACATACATACATATATACATACATACATACATAGTTGTTGGCACTCCGTCGCTTACGACGTCGAGATTTCCAGTTGATCCGATCAACAGAACAGCTTGCTCGTGAAATTCGGTGTTTTCGCTCAATAAACACTCACAACGCCCGGTCTGGGAATCGAAACTGCGATCCTATGACCACGAGTCCGCTGCCTTAACCACTGGGCCATTGCGCCTCCACATACATACATACATACATGCAAAAACACCCTGTTGTTCATGTTGAAATTCCATTGAAGGAGCCTTGGATCTAGGTTAGAAACCGGTTCTTTCTCTATCGTCAAGAAATCTTGAAATAATACTGAACAATGACATACATACATAAAGACGTATTCTCCTCTATATCAGGTAATGTTTGTACTACTTCAAATATATATATGCAAAATATATCTTATGTACTTTAGAACTAATATATATATATA
>NC_069002.1:29345203-29346165 GCF_001194135.2 Octopus bimaculoides | reverse complement strand
TATATATATAAACATACATATATACATATATATATATATATACATACAACTAAATATATGTACATGCATGTATAGGTTTATATATATATATATATATATATATATATACACATACACATATGTGCATACATATATACAGATGTATATGCATATATCTATCTTATAGCATGTATTACCATGTAATATTTTATCTCTCTCTTTGCCAATCTTGAGTCAAGTATATTGTCCCGACAATAGTAGTGGCGACATGAACTTTACGAATTTCTGGCATTTTAGATTATCAATTTGCTATAAAACACGAAGAGTGAGATTGTTTCAGAAGTAAAATCGATGACAAATAAATCAGACGACACGGAAATATCACCATCATTACGCCTTCATCAATAGATGACTTGAATCTGTTCTTTTAACGCTGAGAGTCGTGGCAAAACTCATTTCATTTTACTATGAAAGGCAAAGTCAACCTCGGTGGAATTGGAACTCTGAACGTAAAGTCAGACGAAACACCGCTAAGCTTTACACCCGCGTGCTAACGTTTCTCCCAGTTGGCAGTTTTTTTTAAAAAAAAGAAGATGCTTAGGTATATTCTTTTCTACTCTAGGTACAAGGCGCAGAATTTTTGGGGGAGAGGGCCACTCGATTAGATCGACCCCAATAGGCAACTAGTACTTAATTTATCGGCTCCGAAAGGATGAAAAGCAAAGTCGACCTTGGCGGAATTTGAACTCAGAGCATAAAGACAGACGAAATACCGCTAAGCATTTCGCCTTGTGTGCTATCGTTTCTGCCAGCTTCTGCCTTAAAAAATGCTTAGAAATATTGTTGGTTGGCGGGAGACAGGTGCAGGCATGGCAGTGTGGTAAATGGTTTGCCTCCCAACAACATGTGTCCGGGTTCAGTTCCACTGCGCGGCACTTTTGGTGAGTATCTCCTGCTTTAGCCTCGAGGCGTCGAAAACTCGT
>NC_069002.1:29341984-29345019 GCF_001194135.2 Octopus bimaculoides | reverse complement strand
GTGTGTGTGTGTGTGTGTGTGTGTGTGTGTGCTTGTGTGTATTTGTTGTGAGTTTGTATTTGTGTGTGTGTGTGTGTGTGTGCTAGTGGTGGTGTTGAGTGTGTGTGTGATGGGTTAGCAAAATCTGCGTATGTATGTGCATGTATATATGAGATGGCGCAAAAGAGAGTGTTAGCTAAACTAGGATACGATTTTAAGTTCGTCTACGGTTTAACCATGGAGACTAGTAACTGTTACTATTTATAGAAATACTGTATTTATTAATTATTTACCTGTGCAAATCGCTTTTTCATAAGTTTGTCAAAACACGTCCATGTTTGTCTTCAGACTGTTAATGAACCGTTGTTTCACACGGTCTGAGAAATATAAAACTATCCTTTTGTAAGTTCCATGTAACTCTTGTGGTTGAAAAAATTTGGTCATCATTATTACGACATATGGTTGTGATGCATGTGCTTGGTGTATCCTTATCAGACGTGCAGTCATGATGGGTATACTGAGCTTCGTATATTTTACCCCAGTGTCACTTTGATGGCATGCGTTGCTGTCTTGCTCAATAATAATAATAATAATAATAATAATAATAATAATAATAAAATACTGTCTATGCGATCTCAAATTTTAAAACAAACACATAATTTTCTTATGGCTTCTTAAACATTCTCTAGAACAACACTATGTACAAATCCAAATATATGGTACCCTAGGCATAACACCTACATGAACTTCTAACTTGTTGTCTCTTGAGGTCTCTGGGTGAGACTTGGATCCAACTTGTACAAATGCAAAGCAAAAGTCAAACATAAAATAATAATAATAATAATAATAATAATAATAATAATAATAATAATAATAATAATAATAATAATAATAATAATAATAACAACAACAACAACAACAACAAATGCGCTGATACTGTACCAATCAGCAATTTCATTTGCTTCGGTTTTAGTACATGACTGATACTTCATTTTATTGGACCCAATATGAAATGCAAAATCAACCTCAATACCATTTGAAATCAGAACACCAAGAGCCGAAAGAAATGCCACAAAGCAGTTTTTCCGATACTCTAGTATTTGGGGGTTGGAATTAAACGATTACATCGACCTAAATGCTCAAATGGTACTTATTTTATGAATTCCGATTTGATAAAAGGCAAAGTCGACCTCGTCGGAATTTGAACTCAGTGCGTAAAGCCAAAAAAATGCCACTAAACATTTTATCTGTGTAGTAACAACTCTGACGTCTTGTCGCCATTGTGATGTTGAAGATAATTATAACGACAACACTAAACAAGCGAACCCAGTTGAATAAAATGTCAGCTCCTAGAGGCGTTCTCAATCGCCAATTGAAATCTATTTAAACATTGCTCAGAATGTCACGAACATCACAATAGAACAGCTCACTTTCTCTGAAACATATATACTTTGTCAAAAGGAATCTAATACTTGGTTTCTCTAGAAAAAAAATGGCTTACAATAACTCTTTCATTTCGTTTAGATATCAATTTTCTTTTGTTGGATTACAGTAATTGCACTTTACAAAGAAAATTAATAACCACTGCTAAAATAATCAATCAAATCTCTTGTTAAACAGCATTGCGGTTTTATTTCAAGCGAGATTTGCATTACTGCGATATTTTTAAAACAAATCTCGAATGTTCTTGATGACTGCGTGATATCATGATATTCGAAGTGAACCATTTAAGTACTTTTCTGCTAACACTATGTTGAACCAAATCTCGAAGCTTTATTTCATGTAACATATATTGTAATGTTTTCACCATATCATATAGATAGATAGAAAGATACACACACACACGTATATATGTATGTATGTATGTATGTATGTATATATATCACAAATGATAGAGACGAAAAATGGAATATACGAGAAACTTTATTGCTCACAACGATCGTTTCGACCATGTCGTGGTTTTGTGGTAAGAAGCTTGCTTCCCAACTACATGATACCAACCGAACACATCGACACAAGTTGCCATGCGGAGGACAAACACACATACACTAACACACGCACATACATACATACATACATACATACATACATACATACATACATACATACATACATACATACATACATACATACATACGTGTATATATATGGAAAAGAACCAAGGTTCATGAACTCATCGATGAAAATCCACTGTCACATATAGAAAAATTAATAAGTATATATTTTATAATGTGAAACTTGTTTTTACCTGTAAATTTGGATTTTTATCCCTATTATTATTATTATTATTATATATATATATATATATATATATATATATATATATAACAAATGGGTGTCATTTCAACATTATCAGCATTTGATCACGCGATTAGGTTTGGACTAAATCCGTTCCAAAGACTGGATGGGTTTAACTATCCAATCGATGTTTCAGCAACAATATTCATCCCAACGCAGAAAAATTCTCTTCCTGCCTACCAACCGTTATATAACGAATGGTCCCTCACGCTACAGAACAGAGAGAGAGAGAGACGAGATCACAAGCCAAGCGTACGTCTTCCCGTTGTCGACTCTGACCATCAGGCAGAGCAAATCTGTCCAGCACAAAGAACCAATCCATGCATTAACAAACCAGTTTCTTCTCAATGTGTAAGACATTTCCCAAGTATTATTATAACGGTACCAATAAAGAACATTATCATTAAATTTACCTGGTTCTTGCTGTCTTTAGTTTATCTACGATCACTCTAGGCGCACAGTTAATGACCAGTTAATGCATAAGCAACATGCAGCTACATCAAACTACAGTCAACTTAACCAAATCTCATAAACAATTACCGTTATATATACAGTGTTGGACAAAGGCCAGCCGACAGTAAATCAAAATTCCATGAACATTTAATATTCAATTCTATTTATTCATTCTCATTATGAATCTTTAATAAGTGAATGATGTCAGTTAAAATCACCGCATTTTTTTTCAACATTTGTCTATTTATTAGTGAAGTCTCATAAAAATATTTAATATATATATAAATATATATATATATATATAT
>NC_069002.1:29334914-29335438 GCF_001194135.2 Octopus bimaculoides | reverse complement strand
TTTACAAAATATATAGTATCTGTTAACAGTCTTAGCAAAACCCCACAGGTGAGTTTTTGTATATATATATATATATATATGTATATATATATATGTCTCTTAAAAGATAGAGCTCAAAATCGATGCATTGAAGATACTTTATTGCAGCAACAATTATAATAGTAGAAACAACCACAATAAGCCAAACCTATGCACATTTCAATAGAGTACCCAGGATAAACAAACCACATCATAAAATGTCTCATAAAATATTATAACATATTACAACATATTACAAATTACAAATTATAGATTGCTGGAGACTCCATCTCTTCACCCTCTGTGATGTATGTGTTTTGCTAATAATGGTAGTGTTGGTGATGGCAATAATGCGACCCTGTTGTACCTAGTTGTTTTTTGTGTAGAGAAATTGTCTTTTTTTTCCTTTTTATCTTTAGTGTTTGTTCTTCTTTCTTTCAAACATAAAACACATTGTTATCATTATTGAAAATGACGGGGTATATTTTGGGGCAATAAAAACCTTA
>NC_069002.1:29327333-29334690 GCF_001194135.2 Octopus bimaculoides | reverse complement strand
TGCTGGAGCACAACCTTGAATGGTTTTAGTCGAAGGGATCACCCTCAGTACTCATGTATTAAAAGTTTGACACGCATTCTATCGGTATCTTTTGCCGAACCGCTAATTTTACGGGGATGCAAACACACCAACACCGGTTGTCAAGCGGTGGTGGTGAGACAAACTCAGTTTCTGTCTACCAAATCCACTCAAAAGGCTTTAGTCGGCCCGAGGCTATAGTAGAAGACACACTTGCCCAAGGTGACACGCAGTGAGACTGAACTCGGAACCATGTATTTGGGAAGCAAGCTTCTTGCCACACCGCCACGCCTTTGCACGTTCAAACAAATCTCAGCAAATCTGTAGACTTTCCAATTATCATGATATTTCGTTCTAAGTATTTTCATAAAAATAAATAACTTTTGTAAAGTAAATTTTCTGCTGTTCACTAGTTAAAAGGTTTCAGTTATCTATTATTAATTTTTTTCGGTTACCATGGTTCTTTTGCGGTTCATTGCATGTTTATCACTCTTAGAAGTTCTTCCGTTGTGGTTCCTATTATTTTTTTCCATAATCAGCGTCCTTGGTGCTTCTATTCAAATTTACTTACTTCTTCAATCTTTTTTTGCCCCGATATCTTCCTCTCCGTTAGTCATACCATATCAATCAAATAATCTATTTATTCTTTTTATAGTTTTTTTTTATTGATTTATATTTATTTAGATATTCATTTATTGACTATGCACGGTTGGCTGGCCAGAAATATATATTTCCTTCCCGATTAAATACGCTATATGTTTACATCTTATTCCTTTACAGAATACACAAAGTGATAAGATATTTTTTATGTTGTCAGTAATTTTTTTTTATTTCTTAATCTTCTTTTATAGCTTAAACTATCGTAATTAGCCGCATAACTACTTCCATTATAATCTTAAATAACCCATCAAAACCAGTGAGTAAAATCTAAGCTTACATGGATCCGTTGAATCTACATGTTTATTAAGTATCATCTACATCTTTGCCTGAAGGATTTCTTTGTATATTTGCAGTTATGACTTATTTTTGGTTCCTTCAAATACTAGCAATAAATGAACCAGTGTTAAATCTATGTGTTTATTCAATGACACAGTGGAGTTTATTAATCTTCTGCAGTACCTCTGTACATTTTTATTGTGAATTTTTCTCTTACACTTATACTTACACACGTGACAGCATTCTATCTTCTGCTTACTCGGAAGTGTATTTGTAATTAACTTTACGTCTGCTCTCAGCAAATATATTTGTCGTTTTAAAACCGCAACAAATCTTCTACATAACCACTTTCACATAACAACTTTCAGAAATTTTAAAGGCAAGCAGAAAAGCGATTTCATAATTTCTTCATTGTAACATAAAAGATTTCGCCGCTACAAAAATACAACATTTCAATAATGGATAAAGAGAAATACCGATCTTACTCGATGTCGTGAAATTTAAATGTCAACAGAATCATTTATGTAAAACAGGATTTTATCAGGAATAACATTATCACTGAGAGGGAACGCATCTGTTTATCACATCAATGAAGAAAGAACATCAAAGTGACAAACAGACCTTTCGAAAAGATCAACTGGAAGAAAATTTAATATCTAACAAGAATAACGAGTAGTTTCTTGTCGTAGTACGGCATAGAATATTACACTTTGTTACAAATACAGATATGATTTGTTATGACGAAGCTAGTCATATAATGACTATACATAAGCAATATTAAATATGATTAGGGCAGCAAGCTGGCAGGATCGTTTGCACGCCGGACAAAATGACTAGCGGCATTTCATCCGTCTTTACGTTCTGAGTTTAAAATTCCGCAGAGGTCGACTTTGCCTTTCATCCTTCAGGGGTCGATAAATTAAGTACCAGTTGCGTACTGGGGTCGATCTAATCGACTTATCCTTCCCCCGAAGCTGCTGGTCTTGTGCCAGAATAGGAAACTGGTATTAAACAAGAATAGAGCGGTGAACAAGCAGAATTCTTAGCACACTGGACAAAATGCTTAGCGGCATTTCATCCGGTTTACGTTCTGAGTTTAAAAATTCAGTCGGGTTAAAATTTGACTTTCATCCTTTCGGGGTCGATAAAATAAATACCAGTTGAGCATTTGGATCGATGTAATCGACATTTAACCCTCCCACCCGAAATTGCTGGCCCTGTGCCAGAGTTTGAAATCAATATTAAACATGATGAAATGCCCAAATAAGTAACACAGCTCTTGAGAGTATTGTGAAATACTCTCCGAGCTGTCGCAAACACCTGTAAATTTCTAGCTGTATGTATCAGTTGATTTGGTTATTGAATCTGTCAGATTATATATGTTAAAAACAGAAAAATAACCCTAAAAATAAAAGTTTCAAATTGTTTAGTTAAAAAAAAGAACTATTAAAAAATCTGTGATTGAGATGGAATAGATCCATGCTTAATAATACAAGATTCGCTTTTGTTTTAAATATCAACTTCCATTTGAATTCCATATGTAAACATTTAGTGTTTTCCTTTGTTCGTAAAAAAATTTCATAGAGCGAAAAAAAAAAAGGGAGTAAATTATTTTTAACCGTGTTAGATAATGCAGAAAACACCAATCCCTGTGTATAGATTTAAGTTTTCAAATTGTGTTAGACAGCGACCATGCTGGAGTACCACGTTGAAATTATTTAGTCAATAATATCATCTCCATTACTTCTTCTTCATGCCTGTTACTTACCTTATCGATCTAAATTGCAGGATATAAACACAACGACAGCTATGTAAACAGAATGGATATATTATGTAATTATTAAACTACAAATTTTATTTGTATATTAGGCATAAGAAATAATACTTAATATAAGATTCGCTTGCGTTTAAAATTTTTAAATGCCGATTTCCGTTCTTATGACTTTCTATATATATATATATATATATATATAAGGAGAGAGAGAGAGAGAGAGAGAGAGAGAGAGAGAGAGAGAGAGAGAGAGAGAGACACTGCGGCAAAGTCAACAAGGCACACCGAAAACATTTCTCTTCAAAATCTCAACGTTTGGCGGCACATGCACAACGGCAAAGAGAGAAGAGGGTAATTCAGTCCAACAATAATCGCTCTATAAATTCCGTCGAGGTCGACTTTGCCTTTCATCCTTTCTGGATCGATAAATTAATTACCAGTTGCGTACTGAGGTTGATGTAATCGACTGGTCCCCTCCCCAGAAAATTCGGGCTTTCTAGAAAAGAATAATCGCTCTACAACATCTCAACAAATACCTGCAAATGTAACTTAATTACCACATCAACAACTTGCAACAAAAATAACAAACATTTAGAGAAATATGAACAGGTCTATTGAAGGTCTGGCAACGAATCTTGGTGATGAACCTTCCCAGTTGTTGGCATTCCGTCATATGTTGTTGACACTCCGTCGCTTACGACGTCGAAGGTTCCAGTTGATCCGATCAACGGAACAGCTTGCTCGTGAAATTAACGTGCAAGTGGCTGAGCACTCCACAGACACGTGTACCCTTAATGTCGTTCTCGGGGATATTCAGTGTGACACAGTGTGACAAGGCTGGTCCCTTTGAATTACAGGCACAACAGAAACAGGAAGTAAGAGTGAGAGAAAGTTGTGGTGGAAGAGTACAGCAGGGTTCGCCACCATCCTCTGCCGGAGCCTTGTGGAGCTTTAGGTGTTTTCGCTCAATAAACACTCACAACGCCCGGTCTGGGAATCGAAAGCGCGATCCTATGACCGCGAGTTCGCTGCCCTAACCACTGGGCCATTGGTCCTCCACATAAGGGAATATAATGAAACAGCAATAGATCAAAACTCAACTCTTCATATTGGTAAATGTAATTTATTAATTCCCTCCAGAGAATCTATTTTCAAATTTACTCAAATGAAGATTTATGAACATTTTCCCTTGACAGCCTCAACTCTTTTCCAATTTTCATTGTCTTTTTTAAATGCATCATGGATTATTTTACTGATTACAGAATAAACTATAACAGAGTCTTTGTTCAATTCATGTGCATATTGCCAATTTACTTTATAATTCATGTATCATATCTCATGCGTAATATTAATATGCGCAACACGTATGCAAGGAGAAAACAGCCCGGAGGGCGGTTTCTCTGCTAGAGCGGTACAAGTAACCAGTTGTGAGAACTGAATATATTTACGTTTTAGGGCAAAGTGTTAGGAGAGTACAGAGTGCAATATCAGTAAATGGATGACAAACAGATTAGCTTACAGTTGTTTTTGCTACAAAAAAAGTGCCTCCAGAGCCGAGTGCTTGTGCAAAATCCTATAGCATCTTCGCAGGAATTAATTGATATATATGTGTGGGTGCATGTTTTGTATGTATGACACGTTTGATGGAGGAAGAAAATATCCAACATCTTACAAAATTTATACAAAAGCCGTTTAAGGTTTCCCAAACAATAATGCTTTTGTTAGCTTCGTTTACTTGGTGAGTTCATGAATTTAAATAAACTGTTATCGCCCGTGTGTTGATAAATCGGTTTCGAATTTTAGCACAAGACCAGTAATTTTGGAGGAAGGATACGTCGACTCCAGTGCTCAACTGGTATTTATTTTATCGATCTCGGAAGGACGAAAGGCAAAGTCGACTTCGGAGGAATTTGAGCTCATAACATAATAACGCATGAAATACCATTAAGCATTTAGTCCGGTGTGTTAACGATTCTGCCAGCTCGCCACATTAGAATGTTAATATTCTGGTTTCATATTTTGGTACAAGGCCGGCAATTGTGGGAGAGGATGCAAGTTCATTACATTAACCCCAGTGCACAACTGGTACTCATTTTATCGACCCCGGAAAGATGAAAAGCTAAGTCGACCGCAGCGGAATTTGAACTCAGAACATAGCGCATGAAATACCGTTAAGCATTTTGCTCGGTGTGCTAACGATTCGGCCAACTCGCCTAACAATGGTAACTATATCAAATGGAATTTTTTTTATTATTATATATTTTTAATTTATAGCTAGCTTATAGATTTAACCGTTTAGCAAGTTGAATACGACATTCAAGTAAAAATATATTTGTCAATAAAACGTGAATATATTGACAGAAAATTGCATATTGTAATGTAACTTCACAATTCAACTAAAAATAAATAGAACCTGAAAGAAAGGAAAACCGAATAAAATTTTTATTATATACAAATATCAAACAAACTTAATTATCAGGCAACTATTTGTCTATACAATTCTTGGAATCCTCTGTGTCAATCCCTCGCTAGTTTCTTAAATTCATTATCGTTCCTCCAACTTCAATTTCAGTGAGACACAGAGAGAACCAAGCTCTATTTTTATGTTAATATTTACTGGCTCCATTTAATCAATCGATGTGAACATTACATCAATTTAAAATAAACAGCTCTCCTCGGAGGCAGACGACCATATAGATTCCCAACATACAGGATACACCATTTTACATCAATACTAGAAACTAAAATAATTATGTTGCTTTTCTTTGCTAGTTTTGTGGTGTTATTATTTCTAGAATTCTTATGTTTATGAAAGCGAATCCTATCAATCCTTCTATTAACTCTCAAACTCACTGTTTGATTATTAAATATGGTCTCATTCCAGTTGATCCGATCAACGGAACAGCCTGCTCGTGAAATTAACGTGCAAGTGGCTGAGCACTCCACAGACACGTGTACGCTTAACGTAGTTCTCGGAGATATTCAGCGTGACACAGTGTGACAAGGCTGGCCCCTTTGAATTACAGGCACAACAGAAACAGGAAGGAAGAGTGAGAGAAAGTTGTGGTGGAAGAGTACAGCAGGGTTCGCCACCATCCCCTGCCGGAGCCTCGTGGAACTTTAGGTGTTTTCGCTCAATAAACACTGGGCGTTGTGAGTGTTTATTGAGCGAAAACACCTAAAAGCTCCACGAGGCTCCGGCAGGGGATGGTGGCGAACCCTGCTGTACTCTTCCACCACAACTTTCTCTCACTCTTTCTTCCTGTTTCTGTTGTGTCTGTAATTCAAAGGGTCAGCCTTGTCACACTGTGTCACGCTGAATATCCCCGAGAACTACATTAAGGGTACACGTGTCTGTGGAGTGCTCAGCCACTTGAACGTTAATTTCACGAGCGGGCTGTTCCGTTGATCGGATCAACTGGAACCCTCGACGTTGTAAGCGACGGAGTGCCAACAGAGCAGGCTCCATTCATCTTAATCATATCCTTACTATTATTATACATATTAAACATTTTACCGTCCTTAGATTCTATTTTCTTATTATATATCCTATTCATTGCTTTCTCAGGCTGTCCTAGTAGATCTATCTGTTCCACTTGGTCGGCCATTGTTCCCCTTTACCTTTCTAGTTTCATTACACTTCCTAGTTGGTATCTAACTTTACGAATTAAAGAAAGCAATCTCCTCGGATGATATCTGAATTTAATTATAGCTTCATTGTTGAATAGTGTTTGCATGACCACCTTAGCATTATGCTAGGAAAAAGCATTATGAGGCTTCTCTTGAATATGAAACCCCCCCATTTTTACGGCTTAGGTTGATTTATCTATCTTTCTTCTCTTACTTGGTTCTTAAACCCTTTTCTAAACTTTCAATATTTTAATATATACATTTTACTAAGTTTGGATTCACATATTTTCTCGTACTTTTAATTCCCACACTTAGATCTCATTGTGACCCCTTTTGTTTTCCATTTTAGGCCCCTTTTATTTGATAATCATAATATGTTAAGTCACCCCTGTCCTTCCTCTTTCTGGTTATCCCCTTTTCTCTATATATCATCTTACTAGCACCTTCTGAGACATAATCTTTTATGTAGATGTAGCTGGATTTATGGTCCCAGTAAAATAGGAGTAGGGGAGAGTATCTAACATTAATTAATCAATCACCACCAAAAAGAGCTTAACTGTCAATTCCCAATGGATTTAATTCTAGGGGGTTGTAGACTACATGCTGCATTGAGTCTGTTGAATGCGAAAGGATAAACATGAGTGTAGCTCTATCACCATTCCTCTTTCTTGACCCCCATCATTTTCTTCTGCTATTCTAGATTATAGTAAGCTTTAAATATATTTTTCTCTAAATTCATTCTGCCAGAAAAATAGCAAAGAGAAGTAATATAATTATTTTGATCTCTAGTATTAATGAAAAATTTGCTAAAAAATTGTAATGGCGTATCCTGTATGTCCGAAATCTATATAGTCCTCTGCTTCTGAGGAGAGGGGTTTATTTCAAATTGATGTAATGCTTGCATTGCTCGATTAAATCGAGCCGCTTGGAACGGCCGTAATGCACTGATACCTGGAACTCCTTGTTACTTATTGGCTTTGTATATATATATATATATATATA
>NC_069002.1:29317314-29326217 GCF_001194135.2 Octopus bimaculoides | reverse complement strand
ATACAGCATCTCGTCCAAGTAGACAAATATTGCTACGAGCTGATAAGAAAGACGACTGAATAATTTTAATATAGTGAAGGAGAAAAATAAAGCTGGTATTCCGTCGGTTACGACGACGTGGGTTCCAGTTGATCCGATCCACGGAAGAGCCTGCTTGTGATATTAATGTGCAAGTGGCTGAGCACTTCACAAACACATGTACACTTAAGGTAGTTTTCAGGGAGATCCAGTGCGATACAGAATGTGACAACCCTGGCCCTTTGAAATACAGGTACTATTCATTTTTGCCAGCTCAGTGGACTGGAGCAACGTGAAATAATATGCCTTGCCTAAGGACACAACGTTCCCCACTCGCATGTTTCGGAACAAGTCGTCCACATTTGTCTCGTTTTCTCCGTTTTGTGCGTTTGTGCATCCGTAGATTTCTACTGAGGCAACAAATAGGCAATGAAAGCAAATGAAGCCCTCAGCAGAAAAATCGTTATACTAAAAATAACATCTAAAGGTCTGATACACAGAAATATGTGATTAAGACGACTTATCTGCGGCATACGAATTTTCTTCACTTGAAGTAAATTCCCAGGTAAACGCTTCTAATAGAAAGGCAGAAGACACCAGAAGCAAAAATAAGGAATATACACGCACAGTTAAATATAGAAGTGTAAAGTATAATTTGTTACATAATCTCTATAATAAACATGATATTGAATGGAATAATTCTCCATTTGAACTTTTTTAGTTACATGTGTGTATGTGTGTGTGTGTGTGTGTGTGTGTGTGTACTCTATGCAAGGCCTTTCATTGCTTATAATCTGTACCTGTTTTTTTTGTAACGAAATAAGTTAGACAAACGTGTATTTACATTATATACATATGTGAGTCCAAGTCTTTCTTTTCACATTTCACCTAACGTTTCCATGTTGCCATGGATTGCAGAGTTACGTAGAAAGTTGGTATCTTAGCTACTAGCAGTTGAGACCTGCGTAATCTAGACGGCGTTTTTAAATTTCATTATTTTCTTTAACCCCGGGCTACGCCGGGTATTTCTGCTAGATTATTGAAATAAAAGCAGCTCTAGTACAATAAATATTTTAAATTACATATACTTAATGTATATGTAGTTAATAATATACACAGGGTGGTACAAAAGTAGGTATGCAGTTATGAAAACAGAAAACACGTACAATACTCATTTATTTTTATCAAAAAAAAAAAAAAGTTACGATAAAAGCGTAATTAGAGTTGATGATTACATTCTATGCTATGTCTAAAGAAAGAAGACGAAAGTATAATCTGAAGCAGTAATTCTTAACCAGGGTCCATATATATGGCCCTTGGTGGGGGATCTGCATAAGATTTTATTGTTAAAATATATGTGCCATAAATTCGTTATACTTTTGCAATACAGAAAATATTTAATTTTTATAGGATTCTGATCTTTTAATCTCTTACTTGTATCAGTCATTTAACTGCGGCCATGCTGGGGCTCCGTTTTGATAGGTTTTACTCAAACCAATCCACTCCAGGACATTTTTATAGTTTTGTACTTATTGTATCAGTTTCTTTAGCCGACCTGCTACGTTAAGGGGACATAAACTAACCAGCCCAGTTGTCAAGCAGTGGTGGGGGACAAACACAAACACACACACACACACACATACACATGTGCGTGTGTTTTGTTTGTGTGTGTGTACGACGGGCTGTTTTCAATTTCCGTCTACCAAATCCACTAACAAGGCTTTGGTCGGCTGGAGGCTATAGAACATAACTCTAGCCCAAGGTGCCACGTAGTGAGACTGAACCCGGAACTATTTGTTCTGGAAGCAAGCTTCTGACACACACAGCCACGTCACGCCTGCGTCTTAATAACATTTAATATTTAATAAAATGTAATTATAAAAGTACAGTAAGATTTTTACATACATACATACGTGTGTGTGTGTGTGTGTGTGTGTGTGTGTGTGTGTATATGCTTCCTGTATTTTCCGGTGGGTGTGATAGCGTGCTGGCGCGCCCGGCACTTTGACTGCGTATATACGCCACCACGCTACCGCAGTCACCGGAAAATAATTTTTCGTGCCTGAAATCAATAGACCAATTGAATAAACGCACTAATAACGTACCTAAAATGACTACTGGAAACAGCTGTAAGCCTAATTTGTTCTAATGGAAGAAACCTATGTAACGACTATTATTATACCTTGCCGTATGTGTGTGTGTGTGTGTGTGTGTGTGTGTGTGTAAAGTAATAGTCTAGAAAAAATCCATTGGTGTCATATCTTGCGTGAACTAGACATATCTTCAGTTTCTGTAAACGATAACTGTTCTCTGCAAAGAATGTTTTTTAAAGCACAAGAACGCCGGTGACAGCTCAAGAAATATTCCTCTTAAAAAATTATGGCCGGGTCAGTTGTCTTCCTTCGCTTGATAGCTAAGTTTTTCAATTTTGAAGTTAAAATTTATGAAAATGTGGACAACTCCCCACGGCTTCCTTCCTGGAGTTCAGGTAGCCTCCTGGCTCACGTGAGTTCAGAAAGATTATATATTTTTCTGCCATACACAATTTACACAGTCGTGTTCCACTGCGATAAGGTCCACAAGTTTCTAATAATTCCTACCTAATGTTAAAGGGTATATATTTTATAAAGTATGCTCTTCTGATTTATGATCTTATAATGAATATATATATATATACAGTGAATGGCTATAGAGAGTCCAGTGGAGTAAAATAGGAAGAAAATGGGTCCATAGGCTAATAGAAGGTTGAGAGCCACTGACGTAGAGCACATGTCAACCAAGGTGTTCTGTAAGTAACTGTCCCACTGAGAAAACCCTCAGTATCCATAGCCACCATGTACAAAATCTTCTCCTATTACAGCAACTCAAGAAGGCCACTGGTTGTAGCGATACTTTCGTTTCGATTCGTTTCTTGAGCCGCACTCACTGCGATGACTGAACTATGGATTTTGTTTTTAATATAAGTACAGCGCCAATAATTTTGTGGGAAAGCGGTAAGTCGATGCCCTCGACTTCAGTATTTGACTCGTACTTTATTTTATTGACTTCAAAAGGATGAAAGACAAAGTTAGCCTTAGCTAGATTTGAAATCAAAACGTAAAGGCCTGGAACAACCACACAAAGCACTTCGATGCTCTAACGTTCCTGCCAGCTCCCCATATGTGATGGTGTCTGATTTATACTCAAGACCAGTAATTTCTAGAGCAGGTGGGGTTAGTCAATATCATCAACTCCGTATTTCTCTGCTACTTTATTTTATTGACCGCCCCCACCAAGGATAAAAAGTCATCCATGTTGACCTCTATGGGATAAAAGGCACGGTTGACCTCAGTGCGTAAAGAGCCTAAAGAAATACCACGAGGAAATTTTTTCCGATACTCTAACGATTTCTACCAATCCACCAAACTAGGTTTGACACTAATTTAAGTGCAAGGCAAGTACTTTTGATGGAAGGACTCAGTAGTTTAAATCGACCTCAGCACTTGTCTGCTACAATGTTTTATCGACCACAAAAGGATGAAAGTCGAAGTAGCCTCAGCGGGGTTTGAACTCAGAATGTAGAGACTCGAAGAAAATCCCACAAAGCGTTTTTCCGAAGCTCTAGCGATTCTTCCAGTTCACCATCTTTAGCAGTTTCTGTTTTAGGCACAAGGCCGACAATTTTGAAGGTGGGGATTTAAACGATAATGCCAACCCCGGTACTTTACTGGACAGGAAGTTGGAACAAAGGGCCAACGTGACATTTTGCGTTAAACTTGGGAAATCTGCGACAGAGACATGAGCCAATGGAGTCGCATGCGATGTTTTGAGTGACACGGTCACTTCAAAAGCGGAAGAATGTCCTTGAAAGACGGTGAACGATCTGGAAAGCCTACCCTGAGTGTTACTCCTGGAAATGTGGAGAAAAGACATTAGCTTGTGCATGAGGATCGTCGGAGGACAATCAAAGACGTCTTGAAGTGTCTGAGGGAGGACATTCGACGAAAGCGACCGGATTTGTGGGACGCGACGAAGTGGATTCATCACGGCGACAATGCATCTTGTCACCGAGCTCACCTCACTCTCGCGCCAAAAACAACATGATATCGCTTCAGTACCCACCATTTTCGCCAGATTTAGCACCTGCGCACTTTCATCTCTTCCCCAACATGAAAATGAAGCTCAAAGGTCACCGTTCTAACACCGTTGTCGGGATCCTGAACGAATCGCAGAAGGTCCTCGACTCGTTTACGGAAAACGACTTCCAAACCAGATTTCAAAAGTAGAAGGAACGCTGGGACGGGTGTATTATTGCTCCAGGTGACTATTTCGAAGAAGATGATGTTAAAACTAAGGTAATAAGTGTTTGTTTTTTATTAGCGTAACAAGTCCGGGAATCTTTTTTATACCACCTCCTATACGATACACATTTCCATGTTTTCCAACAACCAGAGTAGCTAAATATCTGAAAACAAGCACAGATGTTAAGAACTAACTTATGAAAATGTTTTGAACAGGTAAAAGTTAATCTATATCTACGTGTGATGTGGGTGTATTGATCTCTATGTATACCACTATGCATATATTAACTCATTATCTGCCCTGTGCATCACATGTGTTACACAAGACAAATTTCCCTGGTGTTCACGCATCATATTTGAGACACATTTGGAACGGACAAATGTGAGAGTGCATCGGAGTTACTAAATGTAGTGGTAAGTTGCGAAGGCTCGCCATATTTAATGTACGAATGTAAGTTTCTTACATCGGAGGTAGCAATCGTATCGTACAGATGAAAAGTTACTTGATTCATGTTATGCGTCGGATCGTTGAATGTAGATAGTCGAAAGCAAGATGAAACAGCGTAATAACAACATTGAAGAGGAAAGGAATAATATTCACAGATTTATTTGCTGGCAGTTCTTAGAAAAATTTACATAGTAATTGACGATAATAATGATGTATTAGTGGCTCGCTGGTAGTTGGTAGTGTGCAAGCTGACCGTTTCGCTGACAGAGAGGCAGAAGGGGTAAGTATTACGCTGCTCTTTTCCATCCGGCTGATGCTAGTGCTCCTGGTTAACGGCTGAAACGAATAGAGATGTGTGCTCTCTATGAGCCGGATGAACCGAAAATTATATAGGTTATGGCCAGGAAGTAGATCAAACTTAAAACAATGGACTGACCCTTCAGTGACCAGTAAAGTTCCTAGGACGTCAGATGTTTCTCGTTAGATGTTTCTCCCAGCATGGAGATAGAATACAATGGAATTAAACAGTCATCAGACAAGCAGCACGTGTGTAAATTCGGTTTCGAATATCAGTTAGGGAAGGCAAAGCGAGCTTCTACACATTGCTAGTTCTTTGGGTTTTTTTTTTTCAACCACCGGAGTAACTTGGGACTTATAGACAAAGGGTTAAAGTTCAACACAAATAATAAATGGCATAAACAAATAGACTACGTGACAGAAGACACCATAGAGTGACAAGAGAAAGAAATTAGCGAAAATAAATAAACCGGAATTAACTTTTCATCCTTTGAGAATTATCAACAGAAGACGTGACATTGACGCCACATGAGACTAACAAGAAGAAAAACATTTTTATGTAATTTTGTAGCGTTTATTTAATCGAAATTTTTCTATCGAAAATTAAGATTGATATCAATGATCGATGGTGCAGTTTTATTAGAAATCATTGAATAATTTAGTTCCTATCCACTACCAGCAAAGTTATTGCCACTCTCTTTTCTGTGACAAAAGTGACAAAAAATGGCGATGCCAGCTCGGAAAAAAAAAAATTAATTCGAAACATATCAAAGACATGATTAGTTAAATTGATATAAATTTTCTAAACGTATCACTGTTGCTATTGTCATTGTTGTTGTTGTTGCTGTTGTTATTGGTGTTGTTGTTGTTGTTTCCAGATTTGGTGGCAAAGACATCGAACAAACATCAAGGAAATTGACGTTCAAACGCTGAAATAAATTAGCAAAAGAGACTCTACCAGAGGCGTAGAGACGAGCTGTCACCTCTATCCTTCCCGCTCTCTCTCTCTCTCTCTCTCTCTCTCTCTCTCTGTTTGTCTTTCTCTGTCTCTCTCATTTTTCTCTCTCTCATGTGTGTATCTCTGTCGTTTCCCCTCCCTTCCTCCCTTTCTCTCTCGCTCTTCTCTCTCGCTCTTCTCTCTCTCTCTCTCGTTTCCCTCTCCTCCCTCTCATTTCACTCCCCTCCCTCCCCCACTCCCTCCCTCTCTCTCTCGTTTCATTTCCCTTCCTCTCTCGCTCTTTCTTTCTCTCTCTCTTTCTCTCTCTCTTTCTCTTTCTCTCATTCTCTCTCTCTCTTCCTCTCTGTTTACCTGTCTGTCTCCCTCTCACGCTCTTCATTCTCTCTCGTTCCCTCTGTATCTCATTCTCTCTCGTTTCCCTTCCCTCCTCCCACTTTCTCTCTCTCTTTGTTTCTTTTTTCTCTTGCTACTGTAATGGCTTCTACTTCTCGAACATACCAGCTGGATCCTCGCTGTTCTGCGGGCTCTTAATGAACTGTGTATTTCTCTTCTCATATCCCTTATACAACTAAAGCCTTTTTACCTGCGATAATTCAGGTAAAAATTACAAATGTCAACACCTGTAGGAAATCACCAACAACTACCAAGTCCCGTAACCTGGCACCTCAATCCCTAAAAAGGAAGGCTTTCTCGTCTCTAATCAAAACAGCCACCGTTAACTTTTCAGAGGGTTCATAACTGGTTCTCCGTCGTTTACGACGCTGAGGGTTCCAGTTGACCCGACCAACGGAAGACCTTACCTATGAAATAAACGTGCAAGTGGCTGAGCACACCACAGACCTTTAACTTAATCCTCGGGGAGACTTGGCCTTGTCAGAGAATGTGACAAGGCTGGCTGATTGAAATACAGGCACCACTCATTCTCTCAAGCTGAATGAAATTGAGCAAGGTAAAATAAATTGCCTTGCTCAAATACACCACGCATCACCGGGTATGGAACTCACGGCCTTATGACTGTGAGCCGAATGCCGTAACCACTAAGTCACCCGTCTTCATCTACGGAGTGCATATACTCAGTGCATATCAACCCAGTTGTTCTGTACATAACAGCCACTAAGTTTAGACAGGTACAACTCATTTGAATTACAGGTACAACTCATTTTTGCCAGCTGAGTGGACCGGAGCAGCGTGAAATAGAATATCTTGCTTAAGGACATTACGCGTCGCCAGGAATCTAACTCATAGCCTTACGACCGTCAGCCGAATGCCCTAACCGCTAAGCCACGCGCCTTCACTTATTGTATGCTGACACAGAAGAAGGAAGAAACAATTTGAAATTTAGTGACGTTAATTAGCTAATTAAGAAATTAACAAATTAACAACCAGGAAAATGTTTGGAGATAACATTCACACAATTTGAAGTCGGAACAGAAAGCAGCTGAATGTTATTAAATATAACAATGACGTTCACTATAAGACAAGTTTATCACCTATTAGATATAATTATACTGAATAAGCAAAAGATATAGAAAGCCAGATAGAAAGTCAGACAGACAGACAGAAATACAGACAGATAGATAGATAGATAGATAGATAGATAGATAGATAGATAGATAGATAGATAGATAGATAGATAGACTGATATATAGATAAATATACACGTGGGGAAGTCAAAAATTAGCCGCATTTTCACCATAACATATCATATCTTTATTATTGTCACACTGTTTTGTGCGCATGCGTGTTTATAGTCGGTACTATTGTGATCACGTGATCGAAGTTTGAGCCTGATCATGCCATTTTTCTTTCTGACTTTACAGTGTAAGCATGGCCACTCCACTAGCAAAGTGCACCAAAGAAGAACAAAGAGCAGTGATCCGATTTTTCTAGTCAGAAGGTGTGTCAGGTGTGTTAGGACGCCCCTCAACCTCCACTGACGAGAAGATTCAGCAAGTTCGAGAGATGGTAATGGTGAACCGGCGAATATTCATCGATGAGGTAGCTCGTTCTCTGCAGATCAGACGCAGATTAGACATGGTTCTGCCTATCAAATCATTCACGATAAGCTCGGCTTCCATAAAGTCTGTGCAAGATGGGTGCCAAGAGAGCTTACTGCAGAGCACAAGCATAAACGTTTTGAGGTCTGCCAACGTTTACTCGATCGCTACAACAATGAGGGCGAGGGATATTTGAACAGAATAGTCACAAGGGATTAAATGTGAGTCCATCATTATGAGGCAGAATCCAAAAAATATAGTATGGAGTGGAAACATCCTGGCTCGCCAGCGGCGAAGAAATTCAAGGTCTCAGTCTGCCGTGGAAATGCACTCGGTCATGCGCTGTTTATTTTGATATGAGATCACCATGTCGCGCACATATGGTTGTGATGCATGTGCCTGGTGTACCCTTATCAGATGGGTAGTCATGATGGGTATAATGGGCTTCGTATATTTACCGCAATGTCACTTTGATGGCATGCACTGCTCTCTCACTCAATAATAATAACAATAATAATAATAATAATAATAATAGTAATAATTGTAGTAGAATATTGTGGTCAAGTGCTAAGGGGTTTCTGATCTTAACTCATTGGAAATGTTATCATGTACATTGTTTTGTTTTGGTATAAAAGATGGCCAAATACAGCAAATATTCTCAATACCACAGATTTGCTTGTCAGTTGTTTGACCTTAACCAGTTGAGCATGTTCTTGGTGGCTGATGATATGTGCATCTCTGATCCCGAGCAGAAGTAGTGGGGGAGCATCATAGCCATGTATTGAGAGCAATCCTTTGTGGTTTGAAGAATTCAACTCTAGAAAGAAGGGCGTTTTGTTCATCATCCTTAAGAAACCTTATTCAGGGGGCCTTTGAGTGAGATGGGCTACTCGACCTGAAGAATA
>NC_069002.1:29315800-29317050 GCF_001194135.2 Octopus bimaculoides | reverse complement strand
GAAGAAGAAGAAGAAGAAGAAGAAGAAGAAGAAGAAGAAGAAGAAGAAGAAGAAGAAGAAGAAGAAGAAGAAGAAGAATGTTGGAATGACACTATTTTGACTCGAAGAATGCAATTAAAGAACAAGTTCCTTAAATGCAAAAGAATTGGAACAACGAGATTGAAACAAAGATTGGTTTTGTTGTCATTCATTAGTTCTTCACCTTAAAATTTCATTCGCGCTCTCTCTCTCTCCATTCCTCCCACTCACTCTCTCTTTCTTTCTTTCTTTCTTTCTTTCTTTCTTTCTCTCTCTCTCTCTCTCTCTCTCTCTCACGTATTTCTATCTATCTATCACTGCCTTCTTATCTATATGTATGTGAACACACATACACACACACACACACACACACACACACACATATATATATATATGTAATTAAGATTCAGGTAAATTAAGTACTTATGTTGAAGCACCAAGTCAGTCCAGTATTATCCGCACAGCTCGAAGTTAGGTGAATGAAATCAAAATAAATAACAGGATGTCAAGTAGTAATGCAGTACGACCGTTTGAAGCGGCTCCATTTAATCGATCAATGCAATCATTACTTCAATTTAAATACAGCGCTATCTTTAGCTGCACAAATATGGATCTTCAAAAGACAAGATATATAAACATAATTTTTCTTAAATATTTTAACAGAGCGAGTGGATGGAAGAATTTCATGTTATCACTATCGTAGCAAGACTAGCTAAGAGAAGAACAAAGTTTTAGAGTGGCATGAAACACAGTGGAGATCATAGGGTTCTAATGCATTTCCAATTTATCGATCTCCTTATGATCAACAAAAATCTCAGACTAGAAGAATTCTTATATTTAGAATAAACAGCAAAGTGAGCTGACAGCTCATAGCTGGCTGTTGGTCATAAATTTCATACTGAAATAGGTACCCCTCAACTCACAAGAAAAGGAAACAAAACTTTAGAAAGAGTTAATTAGATAGTAGTAAATGTCTATAAAAGATGTAGGGTAGGGGTGGAATTAATTCCTGATATAGGTAACATCTCTCTCTCTCTCTCTCTTTCTCTGCAATGGTGAGTCCTCGGTAAAATAGGATTTGATTTTCGAATTTACGTCCCAACGGGAAGGTATGCAATTATATTTACTCAATTTAATTTGAAATGTGAACTAAGTCAACTTTCAGATTGACAAATCTCCTCTTTATATGTATCCATCAACTTTCCCTCTGTGTGTGAGTGTGTGTGTGTGTG
>NC_069002.1:29313742-29314463 GCF_001194135.2 Octopus bimaculoides | reverse complement strand
ACGATCAGCTCGGTGGATCGTGATATGCTGATACGTGTCTGGGAGGAATTCTCTTGTCACATTGATGTTGCCCATGCTGCAGCTGGTAGCCATATTGAACACTTGTAAGACAGGAAATAAAAGAAGCTTGTGAGTAAATACTTGTAACTTAGCTGGAGTTTTCTATTGTTTTTCCTTATTAAAATATTGCGTAATGAAATCGGTTCATCCTTTTTGAATAACCCTGTATATATATTTACCTTTTTGCCAAATAAACACACGCACTATATATTTTTTTCTTCACTCGTTTATTACTATTATTTTATTATTTTAACGACTGTCCATTGTCCGGAGATCTTTTGTCAGACATCTGTGACCTCTTCAGCGACACTTTTCGTTTCCGTGTTTGCTCTTGTTACACTTACTCCATTCTGTTTATATATATAAGTGCAGGCTTGGCTGTGTGGCAAGAAGCTTGCTTCACAACCACATAACTCCGTGTTCAGCACCTTGGGCAAGTGTCTTCTACTATAGCCTCGGGCCGACCAAAGCCTTGTGAGTGGATTTTGTAGACGGAAACTGAAAGAAGCTTGTCGTGTATATATATATATGTATATATAATTATGTGTGTGTGTCTTTGTATCTGTGTTTGTCCACACACACACACCCACACACTATTGCTTGACAACCGATGTTGATGTGTTTATGTACCCGAAACTTAGCCGATCGGCCAAATAGACCG
>NC_069002.1:29310578-29312951 GCF_001194135.2 Octopus bimaculoides | reverse complement strand
CTCTCTCTCTCTCTCTCATTATTGACTAGGTCATTTTTTTCTCTTTCTCCAAAACATTTTTGTTTTGCATTCTTCTTATTCGTTATTTCTCGTTCAGTCTCCTTCGTTGCTATTTTTTTTTTTTTCATTTCAATTGTCCATTATATATTTATTTGTCTTCTATTATTATTCTTATTGCTTGGTTTCGTTTTGTTTTGAAGGGAGTTTTTGTTTTGTCTTTTTGCTTGTTTTTACCTTTATCCTTTCTTTTTTTCTGTCTTAGTTTTTTCTTGAAAAATGCTCTCCGTATGTGTTTTATGGCCAAGATATAATGGGAATTAGAAGACGTGATAATAAATGGATTTCACTCCGAAATTAACAGCGAAAGAGAAAAAAAACAGGGGGAAATTGAAGAGAAGGTAAAAATGTGTGTGGGTGGTGCAAGATTTGGAAGAAAATGAAGGTGAGAGGAGAGGATGAGAAGAAGGGGAGGACATGTTAAGGTAAACAAGCCAGTGAAAACTGAGCACACACATATACACACATATAAAAACGCTCATATACACACATGTACATAAACACACAGACATATAAACATATATGTAAACTAGACACGCTCTAACACACACCGACACACGTACATTCTTATACATAAGTACAGAAAAATAATCGTGTGTGCGTGTGTGACTGATGGCATATGGCTCAGTGGTTAGAGTGTCGCGCTCAAAATCATAAGGTAGTGAGTTCGATTCCCGGACCGGGTTGTGAGTTGTGTCCTTGAGCAAGACACTTTATTTCACGTTGCTCCACTTCACTCAGGTGTAGAAATGAACTGCGGCCTCACCTGCGTCAAGCTGCTTCAATTAACTCTCAGGTCTGTTATTTTCGCATTTGATAGAAACAATGCTCCGCCAATATTCCAGATATTGATATATGCATGTCTGTATGCGTGTATGCGTTCAAACGCTCTAATTGCTGACAGTAGACTTGAGCATTGATTGTTGCATTAGGTGGTAACAATTCAAAGTGAATTACTCCTTTGCAATCCCACCAGATGGAGAGAACCTTTTCCCATGAAGTTCCCTTCTCGGTTGTGCTTGAGCTTTTTCCCTTTTACCAAGCCACTGTTCACGACGTTTAACATTTTGATGCAAGATCCATTTCTCGTAACCAGTCACAAGTCTATCCAAACAGGATGAAATGAGTTCGCGAGAATGGAGAGAAGAGCAGATGTCAACGTGGGATTTGCGGTTGCATTCGGACAATTCATGAGGCACACATTTTCCAAATTTAGGAACCTTTCCAAGTTGTTGAACATGACGATGAACATTTGTATGGTTTGAACTAAGCTTTATTGCCAATTCTCCAACTGATAATGCAGGATTTTCTTCAAGTAATGCCTCAAGGAGCTTATCATCAAACTCAACTGGACATCCTGTTCGATCTTCATCTTCAAGGTTGAAATCTCCACTTCTGAATTTTGCAAACCATCTTCTGCATGTTTTTTCATTCAAGCATTCTTTCCCATAAACTGAGTGTATGTTTCGAGTCGCTTCGGCTGCAGAGTTTCCTTTTTTGTACTCATGAAGAATTATGTGTCTCAAATGCTCTTAGGATACTTCCATGTTAGAAAGGGTTTTAATCAAAGAAATTTTAATTCTATTATTCTGTAAAATAATATTTAATTAGTTTAAGTGTACACAAATGAATAAAAATAATTTTTAATTCCATTAGACATTCTAAAATACTATTAAATTTCATTCAATTTTTAAAAAAGATAAAATCGGACAGAACTTATGGGATGACCTGATATGTACGTATATTTATATGAATATTTGAATGCGCGTGGTTAGGGTTTAGTCCCGGCGACGGTGTTGTGTTCTTGAGCAAGACACTTTATTTCACGTTGCTGCAGTCCATTCAGCTGGCAAGGAAGAATAGTATCTGTATATCAAAGGGGCCAGACTTGTTGCATTATATGTCATGCTGAATCTCCCTGAGAACTACGTTAAGGGGACACGTGTTTATGCAGTGCTCAACCACTTGCACCGTTAATTTCCCGAGCAGAATTTTGCTAATTCTAAATCTTCTGCACTGTACATACACCCCATGAATTCATAAAAGAGTTCTTCCGTAGTTCTTGATCCAGAACAAAATTATTGTAAAATATGAGCGATTTTCTTGCGTTTGTGTCCAATGTTATTGTCGTTTCAGATGAAGAATACTTTTCCAACTTCGAAAGCAATACTATACCACCGATCTTTCCAGAACTAGTTGAAGCTGCAATTAGATTTACTTTCAATATTATTAAACCATTTGGTTACGAATTTCTACAAGTCTATTGCAAAAAAATGTGGTTTGATCGATTTTTTCTATGGAGTTTAAATATGTTAA
>NC_069002.1:29307869-29309565 GCF_001194135.2 Octopus bimaculoides | reverse complement strand
ATATATGAAGAGAGAGAAAGAGAGCGAGAAATCAAATGAGAGAGAGCCAGTAAAAGAGACACAGAGAGGGAGTGAGATGAAGGAAATTTGCATCGGAAACATGGTATTATAATTAATTGCTTTAAGAATTAAGTCAGAGATGTTCATATTATTCTTCTCCTCTTTGCTCAAATTTGGACAGAACAGATATGAAACTCTATTTACAATCTTAGATATTTGTAAACTTAGTGTTGCTTGTTTGTTAAGTTATTTTCCTTTAGTTCTTTTTTAGTTCTTTTCTTGTTTATTGATTGCCTTTGCACTTACAATTTCTCTTAGAAAATTAGTTTTCACTAAATATTAATTTCTTTCAGTAAAGCTCATACCATTCTTTTCGTAAGGTAAGATGAAATTAACGCCGGAGATATTTTGATCCAAGCAGAAATTGCAGGAGAGACTCAGAAGTTTTATAAGCTCTTCTGAATCCATCTGAAACCCATCAGAAACCCTTTCGAATTGCCAACAGGCATCTCAAGATCACAAGAGTTTCACCCCTAAAACATTTACATTGCGCTCGTAGTCTCTTGTCAACCACCGACATCTTGACCTGATTTTAGCTGCCATACTTATTACCTTTAATGGCTTTCTTCACGAGTTTGTTCCAATGAAGGAAACCAGTATCTGTAATCTGTTGTGGTTAATGGTGTGTGTTGATGAAACGCAAAGATCTGTTTTTGATGAGAAGTGATAAAGCGTTGTAATTTGCATACCCATTTTTAAAATGTCTGAGCATCTTGAGGAAACGGGTATTGGCTTTAACAAGGTATAAAACCGCAACGTATAAAACAAGGTATAAAATCTTTCATTCATCCGGAACCTCTATTCAAAGTTTAAGATACTCAAGTTTAAGATACGTTAAAAGAAAGCAATATTATTTGAAGAAATACAACCACGCCAAACGTGTCCTTTGTACAAACATAACGTTTTTAGCAGTACATTGCCCAATATTTCCTCCATTTTGAAAGACGGCAGGTTGTAATTTGCATACAAATTGGCTGTTATTTCTAACAGGTAGAAATAGCAGCCAATTTCCTCTTTGAACAACAGTTATTGTTTAAGACAAAGTGATTTCTGATAGTGTAAGAGTTAAGCTTTCATTGCCGAAGGTAAAAATATCAAAATTGGTACAGACGGAAGCTAATCCATTTCCCTTCAAATGCTTATACCTTAGGGCAATAAGCATGATTGCCACAACATTACATTACAAGGTGATCGTCAAAAACACAGAAGTAAACGTTGTTATAACAAAATACTTCTTTCATTTCCCCTTCTTTTTACATCTACAGTTTTTACACTTCTTTTTCAATCTGCTCTTCTTCTAATTCGATAATTATTATAATCACCATCCATTTTTGTTTTTCTCTCCAAGTCTTGCTTTGAAATAGCTTAAACGATTTTCTTAAGATGGATAATGGCTGTAAACAACATTCTGCGCATGAAAAAATAGTAGGCTAAAATTTTTCCACGTTCTATTTTACATACACACGCACACACACGCACACATACACACACGTATGTATATACATATATACATATGTATATATATACATATATGTATGTATGTATGTGTGCATATATATATCTATATACATAAATATATAAATCTAGGTTAAAATCTTTCCATATATTTTAAATATATATATATATATATATATAT
>NC_069002.1:29306464-29307465 GCF_001194135.2 Octopus bimaculoides | reverse complement strand
TTTCTCTCATAAATATAATTACGTATATCTATGTGTGTGCGTGTATATATATATATATATATATATATATATATATATGTTTTGCATATTATTGACTTGATGGGTCTCCCTGGTTTTCCCATTATTTTTATATTCCTTCAGGATTTTCCTGAGTCTGCAGGCTACTTCCCCTTGTGGTGTGGCTTCTACAAACATCACCGCTTGGAACGTGTCGGCATTGTACCACGAGTTCTTTTTGTTCGTTCTATCATAAATTCTTTCTGCTTTATTCTACTGGTTACTACGGTACCTAGGTTGTGTTCCATCGCTTTCCTTATTTACAGTCTCTTCAAATTTCTTACTAACCGCACATATACATATAAATTTATCTATGTATACATATACATAGATGGAGACTGATCACATTTGATGTTATATATATATATATATACATCATCAGTGCCTATCTTTCTCTCATCATCTTCCTCCTATCTGCTCCTTTCTCGAAACAAACCAACATCCAGCATCGCAAAAGCCGAGTTGAAAAAGAAACTCCAGCAAATCGAAAACTCTTACTTGTAAAAGTTATCCTAAAATGGATGCATCATATCTGTTCCCTTCCCTTGACTATTTTCGCTCGTGTCATTATGATTTTAACATCTCTGTATGCCTCTCCTCTTTGTCTCTACACTCCTTTTACTGCCTTTGTTTCTCTCTTTTTCTTTCTTTTCTTCTATATATTTCGTTATTTGGTTTGTTCGTTCGTTTTTGTTTTTGTTTTTTTTAATGCTAATTCTTACGATTACTGGATGCAAGGGGGTATGGAAACGATCTTGGCTTTTAAGGTGTCGCGAAAGGCCTAATTGGAGACCCAACCTTTCAAGTTCTTTTATAGGGCTTAGAATAACTGAAGGATCGCTGCAATAAGTTTGTGAATCTGTGAAGGAAATATGTTGAATAAAATCATGATTAACTGATCTTCTTGTATTCTCTTTTACCCAAAGCCCCTCCTCTGTGTGTAT
>NC_069002.1:29304633-29306314 GCF_001194135.2 Octopus bimaculoides | reverse complement strand
GTGAGTGTTTATTGAGCGTAAACACCTAAAGCTCCACGAGGCTCCATCAGGGGATGGTGGCGAACCCTGCTGTACTCTTCCACCACAACTTTCTCTCACTCTTTCTTCCTGTTTCTGTTGTGCCTGTAGTTCTAGGGGTCAGCCTTGTCACACTGTGTCACGCTGAATATCCCCGAGAACTACGTTAAGGGTACATGTGTCTGTGGAGTGCTCAGCCACTTGCACGTTAATTTCACGAGCAGGCTGTTCCGTTGATCGGATCAACTGGAACCCTCGCCGTCGTAAGCGACGGAGTGCCAACAATATATATACGAGGTAACAAGTTCTTTTACAGGGCTGGGAAAAACTGAAGGACCACTGCAATAACTGTGTGATTGTGAGAGGGAAATATGTAGAATAAATTCATAATTAACTGATCCTCCTGTATTTTCTTTTAGCCAAAGCCAGGAACTTTTCTGCCCCCCATCGCATTTGTTTCAGAGAGATAGACATACAAATATGAACGCATACAGAGAAGCGAGAAGGCCCACTGTTTTGAAAAGGAGAGAAAACACTCATAGACATAGAAATTCACGCCTATTTTTAACTAAAAATTACTCGAAAAATACAGTCGTATGTCTGAAGATAACAGGTATGTGGAATGGCATTTAATGGTGTAGACAAAATTTCTAAATGGACTGAAATTTACTTCTTAGAGGGAGAAGGAAAACAAAAATAAAAGAGCGTTAATTATTAGCGACTTGCAAAGAAAAGAAGCGATGCTATCTATCAGGAAATTAAGAATCAATTAATTTCCTGAGAAAAGTACCAATTTTCTTCGAGAATCGCTAATAATTAACGCTGTTTTCGTGATTTTTTTATTTTGTTTTTAGCTTTTGTTTTTGTTTTTGTTTTACTTTTCTCATGAAGAAATATTGTTTTCGGGATAAATCTTTGTTAGCAGGAAAGATAAGAGCTAACGGACGCGTTTCGGTCTCTCAATTGACTTCGTCAGTGCCAGATAAACCGGTTGAAGGCTGCTTTGAAGCGTTGATAAAAGATTTTAAAAGGAGAAACATAGTTACAAGAGTGGATAGGTTATGTTATGCTGATGAGACATAAGACCAAGACATGTCTCGTAAGAATCACCCTCTGCACATAAAAGCATCAGTTTTTTTTCCTTCAAAAGATAAATTTTTTTATGAAATTGTCCAGGCGGTGAGCTATCAGAAACTTTTACCACGTCGGACAAAATGCTTAGTGGCATTTCGTCCGCCTTTACATTCTGAATACAAATTCTGCTGAGGTCGATTTTACTTTTCATCCCATTCGGAATCAATGAAATAAATAAGTACCAGTCACGCAAAGTGGGTCCTCAGAAATTGCTGGCCTTGTGCCAAAAAATTTGAAGCCAATATTTAATTTGCTAATTTGCTAATATTTAATTTGCTAATTTGCTAACAGTCATTCTTTTATTCTTTTACTTGTTTCAGTCATTTGACTGCGGCTATGCTGGAGCACCGCCTTTAGTCGAAGAAATCCATCCCAGGACTTATTCCTTGGAAGCCTAGTACTTATTTAATCGATTTCTTTTGCCGAACCGCTAAGTTATGGGGACGTATGCAGACCAACATCGATTGTCGAGCGATGGAGGGTGGAACAAACACAGACACACACACACATATAGACATATATATATATA
>NC_069002.1:29301240-29302231 GCF_001194135.2 Octopus bimaculoides | reverse complement strand
CTGGGGGTCGATATACTCGACTAACTCCTTCCTTCGAACTCGCTGGCCCAGTGCCAAAATCTGAATTTAAAGTTAGTGATTGAGCTTTCCTCGTCACATAATCAATAGTTTTGATGGTCACATTAAATTAAGACTAATGAATCTGTTCATTGAGACATCGGTCAATTCATTATATCAGTGTTTTATCTTTATCTTTGTTTGTATTTGGTTTGCTTCTTTTTTGTTTTTTCTTTGTTGTTTTTTGTGTATGTTCTTTTTCTTTTTTCTCAAACAAATATACTTTTATTCTGTACGTCTAAACTCATTTAGCTGCTACGAAACTGTACCAGATATTCCAGGGAAGACAGTTACAGATATAGTAACCAGTGATAGATAGGGAATGAGTGGAAGACATATCCTCGGCGGAATTTGAACTCAGAGCGTAGAGCCGAACGAAATTCTTCTAAGCATTCTGTCCGGCGTTCTACCAATTCTTCTAGCTCGTTGTCTTATTATTAAGACAACGAATTATTTCAAAGAAGAATTGTTTCATTACGATAAACTCCGTCAAATATATGAGTACATAATTCTAATACATAATCAATTTAAATTAAATTAATCTTAAGCTGCGCGTGAACCCTAATCATCAGGAACATTTATGAAACTACTGTTCAGTGCATTTAAAGTATGAAGATCTGTGGAGTTTATGCTTTTCCAATTTTTTAAAAATATTTTTCTTTCTTTTTTTCTTTTTTACTTGTTTCAGTCATTTGACTGCGGCCATGCTGGAGCACCGCCTTTAGTCGAGCAAATCGACCCCAGGACTTATTCTATCGGTCTCTTTTTGCCGAACTGCTGTGTTACGGGGACGTAAACACACTAGCATCAGTTGTCAGGTGATGGTGGGGGGGGACAAGCACAGACACACAAACACACACATATATATATATACATATATACGACGGGCTTCTTTCAGTTTCCGTCTACCAAATCCACTCACAAGGCTTTGGTC
>NC_069002.1:29299381-29300527 GCF_001194135.2 Octopus bimaculoides | reverse complement strand
TGTAAAAAAAACGGGGAACAGATTAGGTTTATCCGTGGAGAGAAAAGCCTTCGGAAAAGATCACGGTCACCTCAGGCCTCTTTTTTTAAAGGTACATGAAAGTAAGTACCTTCTCTCTTTTTGTCTCTTTTTGTTACAAGTCTATACTTAAAATGGTGTCGTCTTTCATTCTTACCATTCTTGCCACATTTACCCAGACAGATAGATAGATAGATAGATAGATAGATAGATAGATAGATAGATAGATAGATAGATAGATAGATAGATAGGCGGTCAGTAGTTCATAAATCGGAAAAGAAGCGAACACTAAAACATTCGACCAATAATACTTAGAAGGTTGATTGTTTTGGCATCCGGCCAACGAGCCTGACGAGTGGCCTATACAGCTAAGAGCATTATGGCCGCAATCTAATGGCTGAAACAAGTAAAAGGTGAAAGATATATATATATATATATATACATACATACGCACACATACATACATCTATACATACATACATATATATCGCTATATTAAGTTCCTACCATAGTAGTCCACGTGCCCCTTTAGAATTTAGCCCTGTAGAGTAATATATTCGATCCCGCACACAATCCTTTTGCTTCTTTTCAGAAAAAGGCAGCGAAGTAATTTAACACGTATATAAACCTGACTCACATCCAAAATAGATTCCGCTCGTTCTACACGTTCAGGTTCTTTTATAGTGTCATTTTTTCGTAACGGTTTACTTTATGAAATTTCAAAAACTACATTTAAAGAACAAACACATAATGATGTGGATAATCTAGTCAAATCTAATCATTAATAACCAATAACATGCATGTTTCAATCAATTCCAAACTGAATTGCTTTCTATTTCTATAAACTACACAGTGACTACGTATAACATGTTTCTTTGTTGACCGAAATGTAATCTCGCCTTAGCTGGTTTCTGTGAATACCCAAATAGAATTCATCACTGAGCTTAAATTCAAAATTCACACTGATGAAATCAATTACACCGAAACGAATATATAACTGAAATATTATTGAATATATGTAGATATAAATATATATGTGTGTATATGTGTGTGTGCTTTAATACCTTTAGTTATATGTATATATTATATATATATTGTATATATTTATATATATATATATATATATAT
>NC_069002.1:29292924-29293055 GCF_001194135.2 Octopus bimaculoides | reverse complement strand
AATAATAATAATAATAATAATGATAATAATAATAATAACAATAACAATAAAAACAAAAATAACAACAACAACAACAACAATAATAATAATAATCCTTTCTAATATAGGCACAAGGCCCTAAATTTTATGGG
>NC_069002.1:29288144-29292626 GCF_001194135.2 Octopus bimaculoides | reverse complement strand
TATAAATTTTTTCCTTTTGTGTGTGTGTGTGTGTGTGTGTGTGTGTGCGTGCGCGCGTACGTGCATGCGAATACGTGTGTGTTAGTGCGTGTATGTGTGTGTGCTTGTGTGTCTGTATTTGTGCGCGCATCTGTGTGAATGTATATATTAAAGCTGAAACAGGATACGATGGAAATATATTCATTAAATAAATATCTATAAAAATTTATCTTCTTGACGTCATAAAATGTTTATAACCTTTAGAGGGAACGTGAAATAATTCTTTTTGAGAATATTGGATCGCGAGGCACATCATATAATGCTATAAATAACAGTGTGTAAATAACGGATTAAAAATCCCTTTGAGGTAGACATCGTTCACCTTTTTCTATAGAAAGGGATTCTTCAAACCCGATATAAACATGCTGTTATTTATATATGTTATTCATATTATTTATAAATGTTATTAATATCTTCATATTATATATTATATACCTCGAGAACCGATGTTCCTCTGTGTGTGTGTGTGTGTGTGTGTGTGTGTGTGTGTGTGTGTGTGTGTGTGTTGGCAAGGCAGTGTGGAGAAGCAGGCATGGATACAAAACCATGCGATTTCGGGTTCAATCTTGCTGCATGGAACCTTGGACAATTGCTTTCTAGTACATCTGCTGAGCAAATTTAGTGGATGCAGATTATGTATATATGTATATATAAAAGACGAAAAAGAGTGAAAAAACTACAGAAGGCTTGTGTTATATGGTCAAAGTATATATTTAAATTGTTATATTAGAAAAATGTTATAAAATTTTGAGTATACTAACATTGTTTTTGGAGAAATAACCGGTTTTGTATTTTCTTTTCAAATTTCTCAAATTTCTTTACCTATATCGTGGTAGCATTTGTTTTGCACATTTCTCAATATGTTCACTAAAGGGTATCTTTCTGTATTCTGGGAATGCAATCTGCTGTCGATGCAGAGTGCATCTGCGTCTGAGCGATAATCCTGTGGACTCTATGTAGTTTTGGTGGCAGCCCGAGCATCTTATGACATAAATCGGGTTTTCTGAAGAACAAGTAAAGTCAGATTTGATTTTGAATTTTTGTTCCTCTTTGAAAAGGAACTCTGATCCTTCTAGAAGGTTTGGGTATGTTGCGTAATTTGGTCGACCACATTTTTTCACTTTTGCATCCTTTACTTTAAAAAATAATTTTGGCTTTGTGAGGATCTTTTTTAGTAATTTCGCTTGTTTGTAGCTTTTAATGACTTTATGTATGTGTAAAATTTCCTTTAATTTTGGGTCCTTATGTAGCATTGGTAAATTTTGGTTAATAATGATGAAGGCTTCTTTGTTTCTGGGGTTAGCAGATTGCATTCCCAGAATACAGAATGATACCCTTTAGTGAACATAATGAGAAATGCGCAAAACAAATGCTACTACAATTTGTAAATTTTCCATTCTATCAATGTGCCATTGGAACACCAGCACAAGCTAGATTAAATAAAGAAACCTTCTTCATTGAAAAATATAAGCCAAAACTGGACCATTTCTAACATTTTTAAATAAGGAGGCTCACCTCATTGAAAAAAATATAAAGCAAAACCTAACCACTTGTAACATTCTATTCCGTCTAAACCAAATCATGTTAAATTAATCAAACCTAGTCATCCCCAACATTTTTGATTACCTCCCTTATACCGGAAAGAATCCTTGATTACCTTCCCCTATCTGGAACTCCATGTTTTACACCATAGCGAAGACATGATACGATATAGGTAAAGAAATTTGAGAAATTTGAAAACAAAATACGAAACCGGTTATTTCTCCACAAAAAATGTTACTATACTCAAACTTTTATAACATTTTTCTAACATAACGATTTAAATATATTCTTTAACCATATAACACAAGCCTTCTGTAGTTTTTCACTCTTTTTTGTCTTTTATACATCCAACCACGTGCTTTCACATACCAACTCTCTCACCTATATATATATCTTAAGGCGGTGCTATAGTATGGCCGCAGTCAAATAACTGAAACAAGTAAAAGAATAAAAGAATATATGCATACACATTCACTCACACAATTATTGACATCTTTTCTCAAAACGATTTTTATTGAATTTCTCGCTAAAATTAGATGTCTAAGCAAGACTGTAATGTCACAACAATGTTAACAACTAAAGCACGGATTTTGCCAACGGAGGTGATCTGGCGATGTTTAATATGATAATCTCAGCCGATAAAATCTTCAAGTACAGTTCAAAATCTTTTTCACCGACATAACAAATTCATTATATTTGGCTACAATATAAAAATACGTGTCGAATAATAGAGGTTACGTCACCCTGAGAAAGTTCTAAAATACAAAAAGTTCTAGAACATTTGCAAATTTTTTTTTGCCACTTCCTTTGGCCAACAAACTATTCTATCTGCGGCGTCATGGTAAAGGTACAGGAGCACAGTTCTGAGTTAAGGAAGAAGATTTTGAATTCTCAGGTTGCTGATGATGGGTATGAGACAATATCTAAGAATTTCAATATGGCTAGATCAACTGTTCGCAACACAGTCGTGAAACATCGAGATACCGGTCTATTGGAGAACAAGAGTGAATAAAGTAGAAAGAATTCTTTTCAGAAGGAGATAGAATGTTGTTAATTAAAAAGGTCAACAATGATCCCGAGATAACAACTTTCGCGGTGATAGTCAGTTTGAGAGTTATCAGAATTCATGTTTCAATAGAGGTGACTTGAAGACGTGCCGTCCCTCCAAAACGTCATTGTTAAAGAAGAAGCACTTAACTGCTCGTTTGAAGTTTGCTGTTTGCGAGAGACTTTCCGTAGAAGCTTGAACGTTTTTGGCACTCTGTACTGTGGTCTAACGAGACGGAACTTTAGTTATTCAATAACAGCGATAGAATTATCATTTGAAGGAAAATAGGAGAAGCCTGCAATCCGAAGAATACCATTCCTATTGTGACAGCCGGGGGGCGAATACTGTATCTTGTTTACAATGCTTTTGATGGTAAGTTATAACAAATATTATTATTTCTTAAGTAAGAAGCTATGATGGTAAACTCATCACTTATAAGTATTCATCACCATGCATAACTCTTAATTCAGGCTGCGTAAATGTTATGATGAATTATACATAACAAAACACTGAACGTGCGTTTAATGCGTGCATGTATGTTGAAGATATGGATTCGCATTCTTTGGACCGTTGCATAAACAAAAATACAGTTTCATAAATACAGAAATAAATTTAACAAGTTGAAAGAACGTGAAAGAAAATAATTTCTACATTAGTTTATTTATGTACATTTGGCATTTATAGTACAATTGGAAAGTAAAGTCATTTTGTCATAGAGAATTACGACTTAAAATTAACACTACCTAATCTTTCATACTAACTACTAGAGTTCACAACAATTCAATCTCGTTGGATTTGAGTAATAACATGGCACAAAGATTAGCCGATTCTCAAAAGGTGAGTGTCGTGGATTTGAATGACAATCATCGATCACTTGAGAGTGGGTGTCGTGGATTTGATTGAAAACCCAACGATCACTGGAGAATTTCCCAAAAATCAGGGTTTTTATAACTGCTCATACACAAATTCTAAGAACTGTACTTCGTGAAAGATTTCTTTAATGAAAGTTCAGAATTCGTATATGGGCAGTAATTTGTAACCAATGAGAAATCATCAATTTCTCCTGTTCGGGCAAACGAACCTATGTTCTCTCTCCGCCTCTTATGAGTTTGCTACACTATCATCAAATATGACGGAAGCAGTATAATGCTGTGGAGCTGCTTTTCTGCTGGCGGCACTGGAAAATCGATTCGAATTGAAGGGACGATGAAAAAAGAGAATCATCTCAATGTAGTCCTCAACGAAGCATACCTCACTTTTAATCTAAAATTGGTTGAAAGAAATCAAGGTAGATGTACTCCTATGGCCGGACCAAAGTCCTGACTTAAACCTGGTAGAAAATTTGTGGTGAAATCTGAAGAAAAGAGTGAAAGAAAGAAAGCCATCTAATTTGAAGCCAGTGGAATTATATGCAATTGAAGAATTGGTTAAAATTCCTTCTGGTCGATTACCTGAAGCTAACACGAAATTTACCTCGCAGACTAGAAGTTATTAAGCATAAAGGAGACACTATTGATTGTTAATCATCCAATGTTGTAGAGGTGCCAATAAGTTTGAACAATCTAATCAATTTGTTTTTCTGTTTTGCTCGTTAAAATAGATTAGTTTGGAAATTTAAATTTTGTTTCGTGTTCCGTTTTGTATTCCTTACGCAATGTTGCCTACACCGACTGAAACTTATTTCGCGAGAAACTTATTTCGCGAGAAATTCAATAAAAACTCAGTTTTGACAAGGGATGCCAATAATTGTGTGCATGATCATTCATGTTTTTGTTTCTGTATATATATTATGTCTGTGTGTGTGTGTGTGTGTGTGTGTGTGTGTGTGTGTGTGTGTGTGTGTGTGTGTGTGT
>NC_069002.1:29284529-29287167 GCF_001194135.2 Octopus bimaculoides | reverse complement strand
ATGATAATAATAATAATAATAATAATAATAATAAAAACAACAAACAAATTTTAAAAATGAAAAAAATTACATTATTCGTATTTCGGCCAGTGTTCTTTCGTCACACTACTGTAACCTCATCAGTGGTCCTTTGCTTTCTTCTTTCTTATTTGTGTGTCCCACCTTACTAACGATCACCCATTTTGTATTTTGTATTCCTATTGTATGTGTCTATATTTGCGCATGCGTATCCCTCTGTGTGTGTCTATGTTTAGTAAGTGCATGTGTGGGGGGGGGAGTGCTTGTAGTATCTGTATCCCCTGTTTATACATGTTCGTTTAATTTGTTTTTATTTATTTTTGTATTTAATTTAATTTTGTTAACGTATGTGGTTATTTAATTCCATTTGTTCCTTCCAAGTAGTGTTGTAAGCAGAGGAAGTGAGCTAGAACTTAGTGCGCATGCACAACAGAGGTGAAGGTCAATCTGGGCCCAGCGGCTTTGCTGTCCATGCTTTAACTTCGTTACTATAGCAACAGTGCGGATACTTATTATTCAGATCACGTATATATAAAGAAAGATACATATATATACATGTATACACACACACATATATATATAAATATATATGTATGATATATATATACATACATACATGTATGTACGAGTGTGAGTGGGTGTGTGTGTATGTGTGGGTGTGGTTGGTGTGTACTTTTCTTTAATATATTGTGAGACATTGAGATACAGATTTTTTCTTTCAATTTTTTGCCGTGTAGATCTTCATGTAACTCTTTCATCATCATCATCATCGTCATCATCATTAGTACTGTGTTAATATTATTAGTATTATTATTACTATTTTCTGTTTTCCGTTTTCTATACACAACTTACTAAAGGCTATGCTTTTTTTTCTTCAATTATTTATCGTTCTGTCTTAAATAGAATGAACTTTCATTAGAGTTTACGATATTTTTCACGAGTTCGTATCTACTTTTCATAAGAAATAAACAAGAAATAATAATAATAAAAAATAAACTCTTACAATCAGATAGACATATCTGTTTTAAACTTCTCTCGTTTAAAATGAAGACGGATTTTTTTTGATTATTTTAAAAGCTTTGGAGAGGAAAATTAAATGAAACTAACAGGATCAAGATGGTAATATATTGATAAATTAATTGTGACGTACATAGTTGCTATCTCTGAATATTAGTATCTCGGTAATTTGTCACAAGCCTCCACATGCTGTTGTTGTTGTTGTTGTCGTTCAATACATGTTGTTCCCGAACGATCATAACCACATCCGTACCGTCTTCTTAAAACAGTGTGGACGTGATCTAAGGAAAATGTGCAGTTGTTGCTTGCAAGGCGAGGAAAGATCAGAACGGTTTATTCAGCTGAATGACATCTTGAGTAATAGTTACAAATTATTGTTTATGCAGCTTCGAACGGAACATAACACCTCAAGCTATTTTTATTCGAAAGCACCGTGTATCGATCTTTTCTCTCTCTCTCTCTCTCTCTCTCTCTCTCTCTCTCTCTCTCTCTCTCTCTCTCTCTCTCTCTCTCTCTCTCTGTGGGTGTGTACGTGCGTGCTTGCGTGCGTGAACGCGTGTATGTGTGTGTGTGAAGAACATGTATTTCTGCATTGTTACACATCATCAATCACGGACATCGAATCCGTTGTTAACATATCTGTCCCTTTAGCATTCACATTACGCTGTCAAATACAATCCTCATTTATTCACGTTATTTTGAATTAATGATGCATTATTTTACAGCTTCAAAAACTCAATGATGTGATTGCGTGATTGCTTGTTTCTAGCATGACATTTTAGGGTAGATGTGAGAGACTGGATCTGGCCAGCTTGAACATAAAACAGGTAAAATATCTGAGCTGGATCTGACTGGTTTAACGTTTTAGCATTCAGATTATTGTCAAGTGCAATGCTTACTCATTCACATTGTTTTGAATTTATCATGTACCATCTCAGAGCTTTGAGATTTCGATAATCTGATTGTTTATTTTTAGAATAACATTGTAGGGTAGGTGTGATAGGCCATATCTGGCCAAACTCAACTTAAAACAGGTAGAATATTTGGGCTTGATATGGTTAGTTGAAATGTTAATGGGTTAAACAGGTAATAAAACATTCTCTGCTCTTTGCAAAACTTTGTCAAGTTCTACATAGAAACGGAGAACGGCACCAGCTGTAATAGTTTCTTGCTAAGAAATCTCCGAAAGAGATTTTTTACAAAGAAGACGCGGGCGGGGGTTGTTTTTTGTTGTTTTTTATGTTTCTCTAAGAGAAAATATATTGCAATAGTGCCATTCCATGCTTGTATAAACATGCAGATTGCAAGAGAGGACGGATAAACGACTGATAGATTGCTAAAAAAAAAAAAAACAGACAGATAGACAGGCAGGTACGTAGGTAGACACATAGATATTTCGATAAATAGACAGAGAGGGAGAGAGCTTGATAGAGAAAGGCACAGAGAAATGGAGAGGTCGACAGATAGAAAGATAGATTTAATATAAACATATGGATTAACAAATAAATATATACGCATACATATACATACATACAAGTACATACATACATACATACATACATGCATATACATATATACATACATACATATATATATATATATA
>NC_069002.1:29280137-29282589 GCF_001194135.2 Octopus bimaculoides | reverse complement strand
TGTTGATGGTTGTGGTGATGGTGGTAGTGTTGGCAGTGGTGGTGGTGGTGGTCGTCGTCGTCGTAGCAGCGGCGGTGGTGGTTGTGGTGGTGGTGGTGATGGTGGTGATGATGGCAGTGTCAACGATGACGACTTCGGTTGCGTGCTTGGGGTGGTGCTGATAATGGTCCTGATGATGGTGCTGCAGATAGTGTTGCAGATGCTGGAGTGGGGGGTATTGGTGGTGTTGGAGGTTGTGTCAGTGGTGGTGTTGGTTCTAGTGGTTTTAGTGGTAGTACGGTAGTCACAGTCGTTGTCGTCGTCATAATCATCACCACCAACACCACCACTACCATCATCATCATCATCATCATCCCCACCTTCATCATCATCATCATCACAATATACTATTTCTGGTTTACTATTATCTAGGTTTTGTGTGTTTGTTTCTTTTTCTGTTGTTTTCCTTCGTTATTTAATACCTTTTTGTCTTTTTTTTGCGCCTATCTCGCGTTCATTCTGGAAAGATTTATTGATGATGTTAAAATTCAATGACGATTAGCGTTGAAAATAGATCTATGACAATTCAAAGTCGTACAAGAAACTTGACCCAACTGGATACTCGGAGTTAAGGTGAAATACGAGGGGTTTATGAAAAGTCTTGAGCCTCAAAAAAAAAACAAAAAAAAACATGATACAAGACTTCTGATGAAGGTACAAGATTTCTGATGAAGGTACAAGACTTCTGATGAAGGTACAAGACTTCTGATGAAGGTACAAGACTTCTGATGAAGGTACAAGACTTCAAGGCTCAAAGTTCTTGAAGGTTCAAAACTTTTCATACACCCCTCGTATGTTAGTTTTGGAATATGGAAACTACTTACAACGAACTGAATTATTCCGAACTGTAGCGATGATAGAAAGCGAACCAAGTACCACAACATTGTCTGTTCGCCGTCTTATCACTTACACCAGAGCTTCTCAACCGTATTTTGTTTATGGACCCCTTTAGTTAATATTTTAATCAACTGGACCCTCATAATTATTCCATGTTTAAAAAAATCATATTGTGTTTTTATAATTAAATATTAGGAGTTGTATAAAAATTGAAAGAAAAATGAAAGAAAAGTTGTATAAAAAATGAAAGAAAAATGAAAGAAAAGTTGTATAAAAAATGAAAGAAAAGGAGTTGTATAAAAAATGAAAGAAAAAATGAAAGAAAAGTTGTGTAAAAAATGAAAGAAAAAATGAGTATCGGTTGGGATGTAGCAAATAAGGGCGGTAAACTTTAAAGAAAGTTGTATAAATTCCCACCAAATTGTATTTCCGAAGTTTCTAGAAGCTTTGCTCAAGATTATAGAACATGTGAGTGTTGAACCCCCAAGTACTGCAATTTTACATGCTGTAAAGATCTCTGTCGTTTTCTTCCAAGAACTGTGTTCCCAGTTTTTCTTCTACACTAAACTTACAGCCTGACCCCAATTTAAAAACAGAAGACAAATCAATGACAGCAGAAGGAAAATATAAGGAGAATATGCTTAGGGTCCAATATTCAATTGTAAACGTATTTCTGAAGATTTCGTTGGTTTTTAGGAAGATTGGAAGTCAGAGTAGTTAATCTCGATAATGAGAGCAAAAAATACATTTTAAATATCTTCTTTACAATAATCCTTTTGACACCAATCCGTCTTAAACCGCCCATGATTCTATGATTCAAACCTTCTGTTTAAAGGAGTTCTAACTTAAAACTCCTTATAAAGAGATCGTGATAATCTGTCCTAAACACCGACTTAATCATTTGTGTTATAGTCACGAGGCTTGAAGTTTCGTAAGAGGGAGCTAGTCGATGACATTGACACCTGTGCTAAACTAGTATTTATATTATCGACCCGAAAGTATGAAAGGCAAAGTCGACCTCAGTGGAACTCGAACTCAGAACGTAAAGCTAGAAGAAATGTCCGACGTGCTAACGACTCCAACAGTTCGCCACCTCAAACAATAATCTTTTCTACAATTGATACACGACCTGAAATTTTTGGTGGAGAGAAATAGTCGACTACATCTTTAACTCAGCTAGTACTTATTTTATCGACCCTGAAAGGATGAAAGGCAAAGTCGACCTCGACGGAATTTGAAATCAGAACGTAAAGACGGACGAAATGCCGCTAAGCATTTTGCCCGGCGTGCTAACGTTTCTGCCAGCTCACCGACTTACACCAACTTAATAATGTCAGTTATTTTACTAAATTCTTCATTATTTTCAAAAACCGTATTTCAACAGAAATATACTCTTTTGCTCTTTTACTTGTTTCAGTCATTTGACTGTGGCCATGCAGGAGCACCGCCTTTAGTCGAGCAAATCGAACCCGGGACTTATTCTTTCTAAGCCTAGTACTTATTCTATCGGTCTCTTTTGCCGAACCGCTAAGTTACAGGGACGTAAACACACCAACATCGGTTGTCAAGCTATATT
>NC_069002.1:29277657-29278534 GCF_001194135.2 Octopus bimaculoides | reverse complement strand
CATGAATGACTATGGGATTGCATCTAGAAAGTTATCTTCCGAGGCCAAAGTCCGGGATAAGTTTTTTTTTTATGGAAGACCATCTGTTGCCCATGCATACCAGCCTCTCCTCTCCACCCAACCGATATCATCCAAGAGAAAGGCAAAGGCCGATGCAGCTTGTCACTAGTGATATCGTTACTCATTTCTACGGCTGATTGAACTGGAGCAAAGCGAAATAAAGTGTCTTGCTCGAGAACACAGCACGCAGCTCTGTCCGAGAATCGAACTCACTAAATAATCACGATCGCCCTAGTTCTGGATCGTAGGTAAGTGAACCGTAGACGGGATCAATAAAGAGGGTGGAACTTTTTCAAATATCAGCGGCCATTTTTGTCCGGACGGGAGCTGAAACACTCCGTGATTAGTACTAGTGTGGGCGACTGGAATGACAACTTAGGCGCACGCAGGGATTACGTTAGTGTAGCCAATAAGGGAGAGGAAGTTCCAGCTATCTTGATTTCCTGAATGCAGCGATATGGACTTGAACAGACCTAGCATAGTCGCCCCCGGTTGTACTCGGAGTTTACATTAAGAAAGAAAGAAAGAAAGAAAGAAAGAAAGAAAGAAAGAAAGAAAGAAAGGAAGAAAAAAGATAGAAGGAAATAAGAAAGAAAGAAACACAGACAGAAAGAAAAAAGAAAGAAAGAATGAATGAATGAATGAATGAATGAATGAAGTAGAGAGAGTGAGAAGACGAAAAAAAACAAAATGAAAAATGCTGAAGTGGAGCAGAAAGAAGAGAAAAGGAGGGGGAAGAAAAGAAGAACGAGGAAGAAGAAAAGTAGGAGAAAGAGGAGGGGAGGAAGAATAAAAGGAGTGGGAAGGCGAGGAGGAG
>NC_069002.1:29275169-29276080 GCF_001194135.2 Octopus bimaculoides | reverse complement strand
AGAAATAAAAATATAAAATATATAAAGATATTGTAGTTGCAGTTCCATTATTCGAGGAATAATGTATATGCGTATGTATATCTATATATGTATGTGTATATGTATGCATGAATATGCGCACATGTATATGTACGTGTGTGCGCACGTACATATGTCATTATACCTTCTTTCCTCCTCTCTGATTCCTAGCTATCACAGTAACCTATACAATCACATACGTTTATTTATAGAAATCTGACATACTTGTATTCTTCCCTCCACTTTAAATTTTACTACTAAAGCTACTACTCACTTTGGTAGCACCCCACACATACTTGTTCTCTACCCATCCCTTAATGCAGCTCTATCATATCACCCCTTCTCACATATCTCACACTTATTCACTCCTTACCTTCTCATCTCTTCCTATCCCTCTCTCACCCTTCTCCCATCCTCCCCTCACATTATCTTGACCACCAACTAACACTACTTTTCTCACTTCTTTCACCCATTATTCACTTTTTTAAAACTCTTTTCACTTTTTGTCATTCTCTTTTTTCTCTCTTTCTTCCTCTCATTTTCTCTTCCTACTTTCATTTTGACCTGTCTCTTCTTTCTAATCATATACATCTCCCCCACCCCCATCTATCCACAAATACTACTAATACATTCTCAAATTTTCATTCACACTACAGTACCCTTTCGAATAAGCAACGCAGAATCCATGGCTCCATACTTTGAAATGACTGAACGTAAACTACTAATGGAACTTACCATGTACAGGAAACTTTTTTACCACTTCTATACGCTACCTTCCAGAAACAGCTGTAAGACTACATCTATATCTTTTTCCTTATAAATGCCCTGAAAACTACTCACAGCCTTAGCTTTGTTATCTCATTGTGTGTAACATATATATATATATATATATA
>NC_069002.1:29273904-29274923 GCF_001194135.2 Octopus bimaculoides | reverse complement strand
TATAATTCAACTCCATCTGGTGGGATATAGATATTGTTTAATGTACACGTATTATAGTTATGAACTACAAATCGTTTCATACATTGAAGATATTATCTAGGCAGGTTTTAAAAAACGCCTAGTGTGTCCAAGCAATTTTCAAGCTCTAAGTACATGGCCTATACAAGTTACAAATCAGGACAATAGAATAAGGGAAATCACGAGAAAATACGAGATGAAGGTAGGCTCAAAAAGGGGAACGGTAGAAACAAAAAACAGAAAAAGAAAGGAATAGAGAATAAAGAATTGTCGTTATGCCCCCTTGGGCCGTAGAGTCGTATGTCTAGATGGTGTAGAATCAACGGAAAGGGTCTAAAGTCCGCGATGCAGCTGTGCAATCCAGGGAGGGTGGTGTTCTGCAAGTCTCCAAAAGAAATTTGTCCATATGTGTGCATTTGCTGAAAATTTTTGATCTGGAATTCAACTGTGCTGTGGAATTCTTAGATCCAAAAAAGGATAAGCAATGACATTTACAAATAAAATATTGGTTGCTTTTTCGTGTGTGCAAATTCATTTCTGTATTTATATTATGCTACGGAGTCTGGACTACTTTTCTGGTCGAAATAACACAATGACACCTGGAAACGAAAGGCTGGGCGTTATTTCATGTGTGCGTAAATATATTTCTGTATTAACACTATGCTACAGAACTTGGGCTACGTTTTTATGCGCCACCCTCTGTAGAATATATATATATATATGGAACTGTTCTGTTATTGGTGATATAATATACATGTATGAGTCTATATGTGTATATCTGTGTGTCTGTGTATCTATGTATGTGTATGTGTGTGTATGTGAGTGTGTGTGTGTTGTGTGCATATTTGTATTTGTGTGTATGTGTATGACTATGTGTATATGTGTGTCTATACACGTATATACATAGATTGTGTGTGTATCTGTATGTGTATCTGTGTGTGCGTGTGTGTGTGTGTGTGTGTGTGTGTGTGTGTGTGTGTGTGTGTGTGTGTGTGTGTGTG
>NC_069002.1:29271092-29272100 GCF_001194135.2 Octopus bimaculoides | reverse complement strand
CACATACATATATATATATACATATATATATATACATATATATATATACATATATACAACGGGCTTCTTTCAGTTTCCGTCTACCAAATCCACTCACAAGGCTCTGGTCGGCCCGAGGCTATAGTAGAAGACACTTGCCCAAGGTGCCACGCAGTGGGACTGAACCCGGAACCATGTGGTTCGTAAGCAAGCTACTTACCACACAGCCACTCCTGTAATAATATATAATCCACCATCATCAGATAATATTTTAAACTGTTGACCCTGGACAGAACCAACATTTGTCTTTTATGACTACATTAAATAAAATTCAGCCAAACCAACTTTAAAAGTCAATTCGTGTTTTCTATTTTATACCTACGCCACACCAAGGATCCACTGGTGAGTCGGACCGATGGTTACAAATTGGATTTAGTGCCTGTATATCTACCGCATCCTGCCAGCACTTGAAGTCTACAATGTTGTTTTATTTCACTGTAAGCCCTATGTGTTTGTACCTAGCCATTTTCTGGCGTCTTACATGTTGATGTGCCTCGGTCTTAAGAAATACTTATAACTAATTTACAATTATTATATCTTTTATCTTTTATCTTTACTTTTTATTTGTTTCAGCCATTAGACTGTGGCCAAACTGGGGCACCATCTTGGAGAATTTTAGCCCCGCTAAGGTTACGGGAACGTAAACACACTAGAAATACTATATTTCTTGATAATACCCATGGGGGCAAAAGTATTTTTATTAAGTTATTTATCATATGAAGGTTAACTTCAGAAGTTATATAGGCGTAGGAGTGGCTGTGTGGTAAGTAGCTTGCTTACAAACCACATGGTTCCGGGTTCAGTCCCACTGCGTGGCACCTTGGGAAAGTGTCTTCTACTATAGCCTCAGGCCGACCAAAGTCTTCTGAGTGGATTTGGTAGACGGAACCTGAAAGAAGCCCGTCGTATATATGTATATATATATGTGTGTGTGTGTGTGTGTCTGTGTCTGTGTTTCCCCCCCCCCCC
>NC_069002.1:29268012-29271072 GCF_001194135.2 Octopus bimaculoides | reverse complement strand
TGTTTCCCCCCCCCCCACAACATCGCTTGACAACCGATGCTGGTGTGTTTACGTCCCCGTAAACTAGCGGTTCGGCAAAAGAGACCGATAGAATAAGTACTAGGCTTACAAAGAATAAGTCTTGGGGTCGATTTGCTCGACTAAAGGGCGGTGCTCCAGCATGGCCGTAGTCAAATTACTGAAACAAGTAATAGAGTAAAAGAGTAAAAGAGTAATTCTCTAGTCATAACGTTGTTGTTGTTGTTATTGTTGTTTTTGGTGGTGTTGTTGTTATTGCTCTTCTTCTTTTTCTTCTTTTTTCTTCTTCTTTTTATTAATTCAAACTACGTTGTTGTTGTTGTTGCGGTTGCCGCTGCCGTTTCTATATTTTTAGTCTGAACATCCTTTATTTACTTTCCTTCCTTTTCGGTTTTATTCAATTTTAAAACAATGTCTGGCGGTCGACCGCAACTAATCAAGCAGAAATCTCGACTAGCTTCCTTCATAGAAATATATTTCAACGGCAACATATTTTTCTATTTCCATCTACTAATCAACTCACCGAACCTTTGCCAAAAATTAAACTGCCATGAAAATAAATTAGAATCCCGATCTTTTGATAAATTTTCTCATAACCTTTCGTCCACAAATAATAAAGCGGGAAAACGATTCGCTTCATTACCCAACTTTCGCTTCCTCATAACATAAATACTCACCACGATTAGGTTTGTTATTATTTTTTTGTGGGGAGGGGGTTGTTGTTGTTTTTCAGCGGTTCGGCACATTGCCTTATTTTTGAAAGGGTTGAGCAGTGACGTAACTAGGTTGTATGTTACCTGGGGTGGCGCTTCAGTTAGTCCTCCCTTCCCGGTTTCTCCTGCCCCATATACAGGCCTACAAGTGCCGCTTCCGTAAAAGTGTCGTCTGGGGTAGTCAGCCTCCATCGGCTGCGCTACTGGCGATAACCATTACGTTCCTCAGTTAGTTCTAATGTACTTTGGAAAATGAAGTGTTGTCTCTGCTAGCCATTGTGCAAGGTTGAAGTAAGGCCCACGATGGAATAATGCGTCCACATCTTGCACGGTGCGACTGCTGCCGCTATTGCTGTTACGTATATAGGCATCCGGTATCGCATCCAGAGAAAAACCTCTCGATTGACTGACACACTCCAGCCCCTCCAGCTCACGGGCATGCTCTCTCAGCATTTTGTCTTTTGGGGTCTTTTTCTGTCTTTGCTACTACAATGACCCCAGTTCCTCAGAGCTAGTTAATCTCGTACCTCCACCACCCAGGCACGCCTAACCCACTCGTCAGTGTACTTCTCGGCACCACCTCCGCCTTCGGTCCTAACCACCTTTACCAATCATTCCTTTGCTAACCACATTTTACCAGTCCTTTCTCCCCAATCGTCATCCCTCTGGATGTCATGTCATGTTAGTCAAAATATAGGTTACATACTGCCACACCAATTCCAAACTAAACCAAAAATATCCGTCACTTTTATGTCTTCTTCTTTTATTTGTTTCAGTCTTTGGACTGCGTCCATGCTGGAGCACCGCTTTGAAGGGTTTTGTCGAACAAATCGACCCCAATGCTTATTTGTAAACCTGGCTCTTATTCTATCAGCCTTTTTTTTTTTACCGAATCGCTAAATTACGAAGACGTAAGCAAACCAACAGCGGTTGCCAAGTGGTGTGGGGAGGACAAACACGAACACAAACACACAAACACACAAACACACGCGCGCACATACACATGCATACATACATACATACATACATACATACATACATACATACATACATATATGTGTATATATATATATATATACATGTGTGTGCATGTGTGTGTGTGCATGTGTGTGTGTGCGCGTGTGTACGATAGGCTTCTTTCAGTTTCCGTCTTACTAAATTTACTCGCAAGCTTTGGTCGCCCAGGGCTATAGTACGTATAAGACACTTGCCCAAGGTGCCGTGCAGTGGGACTGAACCTACATGGTTGTAAAGAAATCTTCTGACCACACGCCACACTGGCACCTATTCTATGTAATTACTCGACAAATGATTATTGAGATTTTCACTGTTTTCTTTAAACAATTTGTTCGTGTTCAACGTCACGTTAAAGAGTGTTATCTCATTCATTAGAGAATGATTGAAGTAAAATGGGGGAAGTCGAACCTTTTCGGCATTTTAACAGCTGCTTTTTGCGCTTGTAGATAATATCAAAATATGAGACTAGTCAAATATTAATCACTGCACACATCTCAGATATTTTGAGTGGTTTTACTTGCTTTAGGGTGACACATGAATGAATTCAAGCTAAGACCACTTGTATGTCTCTCCAAGCTTCAAATAAATCATTTCATTAACTCGATCTTTCTTGCTTCTTGTCGAAGACTTCGATGTTATTTGTAACGTTCTGAAGGTGTTAATTTGGAGTAATTTTAATCTTAATTACATATGATTAGAAACCAGTTTAATTCCACTCAAAATGATTGATTAGAAATACAAATTTCAATGGATCATCGGAGCGATCGTCTGCCACAATGGTAAATATAGGCTATGTTATTTCGGTCCTTTCCGTGTTTGTCGGCATTGCAATTACGTTATAGGAAATACGCAATCGTTTCTGATTTCGTTCGCCATCATCAAAAGTAGTTTGTTTCTTTAGTTTTATAAACTAACTTATTTGTAATGATAGGAGGAAGTTTCAAATGATATGTAGCTATTGCGATCTTTGAAAGTATAAACGAACGCTACTGCTGTAATAGCCCTCTTATCGGTTTTGCTTCTAGATTTTATAAATTTGAAATGATTGAAAAAAAAACTCTTGTTCAGTTGATTGATAGAATTGCTGTTGATATGATACACAAAACTCCCTCCTTTAAGTGTTTATTCGTGTGTGCCGAATTAAACGTTCGCTTCCACATCAAAATTAGCGACGTATATCAGTCTAACACAACAAGCATTAAGTCCATATAGTAACTTGAAAAACTTGGAAATTCACGACTACCATACTGAACCTTCAATAACCAGCAATCACACAGACTTACACACACTTACGCGCACACAGACTTACATA
>NC_069002.1:29257732-29264800 GCF_001194135.2 Octopus bimaculoides | reverse complement strand
ATATATATGATTTTTTGCCATTTTTTAAATAATATATTAACCCTTACCGAGTTCTCATACTGGATATATGCGACGCAGTAAATATTCTCTGCAGACATATTCCTGGAATTAGCGCGCCAAAACGAAGACTTTTGAATTATACCATTAAGCTGTAATTAGCAGAACCATATACACGCGCACCTATGGTGGTGGGCAACTTTGTATAGGATTCTGATGATTATGGTTCCATTACAAATCAAGCTGATGAGAAATAGACAGTCGGTAAGATTGTTAAAATTCGAAACCGGTCCCTGTTTAATAATGTTCCTTTTCGGTTTTTTTTAAATGTCTTGCCCGCTTACGTTTTGGTATCACGCTATATGTCACGTTGAGAACAATTTAGGTCTTTTTAGACACAAGATGTGATCTATTTCTAGCACATTGAATGTCCACGTTAGTGGTCAACGTCATATATAAAAATATATATATATATAGTACTAAACAGAATGAAGAGGAAAAGTTATATACATATATATATGTATATATTTATGTGTGTGTGTATGTACACATATGCATGTATATATATATATATATACATATATATATCAAATGAATGTCCTCACCTGTAGTAGTTATATAATATCACCATTACCGTTAATAACAATACTAGTTTCAGTTGGAAACACCTGCCTGTCCTTTCATATATTAATTATTAATTATCAAACTGCCATTTAAGATCTATCTTACCTCATTGTTTTTCTGCAGTCAGAATTTCTAACCTGTGGTTTAATGTACAAACAGATTTCATTATTTCTCCATCATGAAATTTAAGCATGAGTATTCAGTCGGTCATGTAGTTTGTTTCATACAATTTCTTCTGAAGTATGATGCTACGTACATGTTTAATTAACTTAGTTTTTAGGTCGTTATACCTATCTGTAAATAGGTACCATGAGTACGTACGATTTGATAGGGCTCGATGATGCAGTGTGCTTTGAATGGTGTGGTGTAGACTATTGTATAGTTAGATGATGTGATGACATTCGTGCCTTTCCCCATGAATGCTTACGGTAAGAAATGTTTCAAATAACTGAAGCGGTACGTATCTTTTCAACCCCCTCTCTCTCCCCCTCTCTCTCTGTCTTGATATGACGTAATATATTTTTCTTTTAAGATAAAAAACAGTTATTTAGATTTAAATTTGATTGGTGGGGTTACTTACTCTCCTATAACGTTGCTGCAAATTTTGATTTAAATCTTTGACTACTGGACCAAATCTCATATTTTTATGCCAAAATGTAGCTAACGACTAACCCTCTTCCAAAATGTTAGCAGTTTGTAATTTGGTTAAGAACTGAATTAGCGACGAACTCTGAAAGATGTCGCGTGTGAGTAAATTGCGGCCTTAAGAATATTATTTAACTACTACCGTAGTTGAATGATATGGAATAATATATTGCTTAAAATAATACTGAGTCCATGTAAAATGTCATATAATATTATTAGAGGAATAAACTTCTGGGTAAGTGATGATGAAAAAATTGTAGAATAATGCAATAATACGAATTGCTCACACAATTCGCCTTGTTAATATTTGCATAAGCTCTAAGGCGACGAGCTGGTTAAATTGTTAGCATGCCGGACAAATTGCTTAGTGGCATTTCGTCCGTCTTTAGGTCATGAGTTAAAATTCTGTCATGGTTGACTTTGAAGGCGGCGTGCAGGCAAAATTGTTAGCATGCCGGACAAGGTGCTTCGTGGCATTTCATCCGTCTTTATGTTCTGAGTTCAAATTCCTCCAAGAACGATTTTGCATTTCATCCTTTCAGATGCAATGAAATAAGTACCAGTTGAGCACTTGGGTCGGTGTAATCGGTTTATCCCTCCCACAATATTACTGGCCTTGTGCCAAATTCTGAAACCAATATTTATATAAACTCTAAGGCCACGAGCTGACAGACCTGTTAGCTTGTCGGACGAAATGCCGCTAAGATTACCGGCATTTCATCCGTCTTTATGTTCTGAGTTCAAATTCCTCCAAGAACGATTTTGCATTTCATCCTTTCAGATGCAATGAAATAAGTACCAGTTGAGCACTTGGGTCGGTGTAATCGGTTTATCCCTCCCACAATATTACTGGCCTTGTGCCAAATTCTGAAACCAATATTTATATAAAACTTTATGGATATTAAGGAATAAGGAAAACCCATTAGAGAAGTGATCCAGTTTCGTCGGACAATAGGATTTGATGGCCGAAAGATTTGACTAAGTTCCACAAATACCATTCTATAGGAACTTAGCCAAATCTTTCTTTAAAATACTGGATTCTAACTTCCCCCGACAACACAAATACCGTTCTATATTCAACAGATCCACTTTGAAACTGTCGTATTCTACCACTCCTAACTTCGAATCTATTATAGCAACTTCTAATAAACATAAACTTTCACTGTATTACCAAAACTTACACAACCATAACTATGCTAGCCCTAGCACTCGGCGCATGCATATACCCAACATAGACATTAATATACGTTCATCTAACACTAAGACTCGTACACTTGAACACGACCACAGTAGATCCCAGCCCACTAATATACTCGATATTAATAATACCATATCCTATGATAATAACAATGGTGGGATAAATAACTATAACAATAATTTCATTGATCTAGATTCTTCTACATCCTCACATAACATATCCTCCAACAATAATGCCTCATCCACCACAGAGCCCAACCCCCAAGTCTCATCTACTCGTAACTGTCGCTCCGGGACAATCTGCCCGCTACAAACGCACTGCGTAAGATACAACGTAATATATAAATGCACTGTAAGAAATCTATTACATAACTCTACAGCTACATACATAGGTGCAACTAAAACCTTCAAACATCGCTACGCAGCCCATTTGCACTCCTTTAGATAGGACAAACACAGTAAATCTACAACACTAGCCAATCACATTCATCACCTCAAAAGCACAAATACCCAGTATACTTTAAAATGGTCCATCCTAGACTCCGGAATTCCATACCAGGGCCAGCGCTCTAATTGCAAGCTCTGCTTAAAAGAGGCGTTCCATATTTTGAAATACAATTCTCCCACTCTACTTAATCGATATAATGAAGCATTTAGCACCTGCAATCACCGTTTTTTCCATACATTTAAATTTTATCACAGACAAAAATGCACAAATGACCACACAACATAATCACACAACTCCCTATAGGCAACCTATACGACCTAGCAAAATGATCCCCCTTATACCATCTTTAGAATAGATTTATTTCTTTTTTGATCCTACCACTACTTAATATATTTTTCCCAAATTTACTTCCTCTACACTTCCTAGCCAATAACACCACCACCACCTACAGGCTCCTTGTTGATAACCACATTCCACTCTTAGTAACATCTGATCCCCCTTCTACCATCTGTAAATTAGACTTAGCTCTATTTTTTAGAATATGATACTACTAATTCTTTCTCTCTCTCTCTTTTTTTCCTTTAATACTGTCTTTAGAATGTCACCCATACCCTCACCACTTATAGCCTACCTCTCCATACTACCTCTGCGCATTCCTTCTTCCTTACTAAACCTTTACCTCTATCCCCCCTTCCTCCTTTACTCCCAATACTTAATCTCTCTGTCCAGTCAGATTAACTGACCACAAAACATGTCACTATCATTCCCCACCTGAATCACTTCTCTCTCCCCTTTCCTTTCTGTCTTTAAGACTTGACCTATTTACCCTGCACACATCTCTCACTTGACTTGGGATATCCTTCAAGTAAACCACACGCAGTATACTTCGGACACGATATGACATATATCCACCTCTGCTATTTCAGCCTTTGCTACAACAACTATCTCCGGAAAATTCCCACAAGGATTATTTACACGGATACTTACTACTGGAATGAAGCTACACTCCAAGTACTGTTTTTTCTTTCTTTTTTCAGCGCATCACACTCACTCTCACTTCCTAATATAACTCTCCGCTTATAGTTATGATAATCGATTCCTCTACTATTTCTGTCTCCGATGAAGGGATGCATTGGATCTTCCCTGAAACAGCTGTAAGACTCTATCGCTAAAATATATTTCTAGCTTTGCCATTGTTCTCTTTATCCTTTTCTCTCTTTATACATACACACGCTAATACACGACCTATGTTATAATCCCCACTCTTGTTTATACAACGAATGGGGCAAAACTAGTCGGTATACAGTACTTACACGGTATTACCTGTATTTTGGGGTTTGGTTGAATCCAATACCCTCCTTAACCTTATATATATATATATGAGCATGACTAGATATGCAGCTATATACATGAGAATATATACATAAAACATACAAATATGCACATACATACATACATACATACATACATATACATGCAAGCATGCATACATACATATATACATACATACATTCATACATACATGCATGGATACATACATACATACATACATACATACATACATACATACATTCATACAGGATGTCCCATTTTGAACGAATTGTTCGCTTTCCCATGCCTTAGTTTTAGCTAATTAAACTGCAGCAGCGTAAAATAGAAGGCATTTTCCATGAACTCAACGCAGTCAAAGGACTGAACGTTCGATATCATGAGCCGAACAGCCCGAGCTTGGCCATTGCGCCTTCACGAGGAAGAAACCATCAGGTTGATAAAATTTTAGCAAAGACAAATTATAACGATGGGAAATAACTTTCAAAACAAACAGTATGCATTTATGAGTTGTCTCCCTTGGACATTTACATTTGCTTCAATCGCTATTTGTTATGCAAACAAGAAGCTTCTTCTACCAGGTCGCGTGAGATGTTAGAAATAGCAGCTAAATCTCATGCAACATTCTCGTCATTATTGTCTTCGATGTCTTATGCTTGTGAAATAATATGGAAAACCTTGCTAGGAACTTAGCATTGATTTAAAAGTTTGGTTCTCTTTCTTTTCTTTGTTTACTAGTATCGGTTATTTGACTGCGGCCATGCTGGAACATCACCTTGAAGAATTTAGTCAAACATTGACCCAAGTACTTGTTATTCCTTCGTCTGCTATTTATTCTATCAGCATTTTTAACCGAACTGCTAAACTACGAGGACGTAAACAAACCAACACTAGTTGTCAACACAACACCCATACATATATAAATCTCTTTTCCTTTCTGTTATGTGTGAGAGTATGTGTGTGTGTGTTTGTGTGTGTGTGTGTGTGTGTGTGTGTGTGTATACACAGACACACATACATACATACATACATACATACATATGTATATAATATATAAATATATATACATCTTAGTGTAGTAAGAAGCTTGCTTCCCAACCACATGGTTCCGGGTTCAGTCCCACTTCGTGGCACCTTGAGCAAGTGTCTTCTAATATAGCCTTGGACCAACCAAAGCTTTGTCAGTGGATTTGGGAGACGGAAACTGAAAGAAGCCCGTCGTGTAAGTGACAGGGAAGTAAACACACCAACACCGGCTGTCAAGCGATGATGGGGGGGGGGACAAACACAGACACAAACAACAACAACACATACATACATACATACATACATACATACATACATACATACATACATAGGTATAATAATACGACGGGCTTCTTTCAGTTTCCGTCTACCAAATCCACTCACAGTGTGCCCCCTTCCTCGATTTGTGTTCCTATAGTTTTTTTTGTTTTTTTTTTTAAATGGGTCTTTTTTTCAATGAAACTTTCTTGAAATACATTTCAGCTGGTGCAGATTTCGATTATTTTGGATATCATAGTAATCATACTAACAATAATGATAATAATATGCAAGGGGAACAACTCATACATGCATACAGTATGTTTTGCAAGTTATTTCCCATCGTTAAAATTTGTCTTGGCTAAAAATTTTATCGAACCGACGGGTCCACATCGATACAGCACTAGGTCTATTCAGCTTTATTATCATTGCGCAAGCGATGTCGATTCACGCAAATTCACCTATTGTTTCAACTCTTAAATTTACTTTTACTAATATTGCTACACATTAATACTAACACAGGTTACTAAATACTATAATAATAAATCTAACAGCATCAATAAACAAGGTAAGTGATCAAATAAAACTTTCAGGCAGGATTTCGCTTCATAATTTCCGGTGGAACAAAATAATCTTTCAAGCTGTTTAAAATAGAATAATGTAAATTATATAAACCAAAGACTAAAGTTACTTACAATTACAATATATTATAATTGTAATAAGTATTGTAGTAGAAATTATTAATAAAATTGGGTCTGATTAGATTATGATTTGGCTGTTTCAAGTTTGATGCAAGTATTGTCGCCAAAAGTCCGGATCTGCAATGGATGCAAATGTTGCTCCAGATTACGCAAATTTAGTTATGATATATTTGGAAGTTATATAAATTCAGAAATCGCTACGAAAGTACTGCAGTGCTTTCTATTCGTATATTAATTAGATGAGGAAAAGATTTCTAGACAATCGTTTTATTCTTTACTATGAACGAATGCAAAATTTAAATAATTCATATTGTTATCGTAATGTGATAAAATAAATCCGATTCAAAATAGAATATAATTAAGAGAAGCTATTATTTTTAGCTATTTTGCTAATGATATTGAGCAGCCGAACTGAAATGGTAGCTTATTACAGACCCAGGGGTATGTAGTGTTAACTAAGCTTTAGTTTGTGTAACCCGAAGCACACAGGATCATATTTCTGTTGAATAAGCCAAAAGAATATACACAATGTGATATGCTATGCTACTTGAAGATCTTAAGGATTTACTCATAGACAGACATTATTCTCCATCATTAATAGATGATCTGAAACAACGAGTCAAGAAAATCGTTTTTCTGGTACAAATACAAATAAACTAAAGTAAATAGAATTGAAAATCATATGAAGGTCAAGATTTCCGTTTTATACATTATTTTCAAGACAGAGAATTGTTTTACATATCTCATTTAGGATGTGCAGAGAAATAGACAGGACAAAACTTAATGGCCGTAACAAAAGAAACACCACGTAGAATGCAGATTTGATTTCCCGGTTACAAACAA
>NC_069002.1:29254010-29255670 GCF_001194135.2 Octopus bimaculoides | reverse complement strand
TCTACTGCTTGACCTTTTTTCTTTTCTCTCTTTTCATTTCTTATCTCTCATTTTTTTTCTGTTTCTTTTTATTTAAATTTCATAAAATAGAACTCGGAGAATATTCTTTTTTTTTTACAATAATATAGTGTGACACTGCAATGTGAATTCTTACCAACCATATCCATAACTTAAAGGCGAACACCACAGCGAAGAACGAAGCACTGAGATTTTGTTACCGTTCAATAAAACAAAGAGCACAGCGAAAAACGATGTTTTTGTTGTTGAGTGTATTTTTGCTGTTAGCCTGGCTCCTCCGCTTTCTGCGTGATATTAAAATTCTAAATTCTTCTCATTTAAAACATCCAATATTTTGTCCTCGTGATCTCATCGATTTTTCTCCTTCTGTAAAAATAATCTGACTGATGACATTTATCCACAAGATTCACAGGAGCAGAACATCAACAAGTTGGTAAATTCACAAAGAAAATGAGAACAGCGATTACACTTTGGAGTATACTGTTATGAGTCCCATGGATGATATCTTGTGAATTACACGTGCATTTCTTTTCTTCGCGACTGCAAGAACATGTCAAACCTTCGCAACAATACTTGCTTGGCATAGATTGGTAACACTCGTCCTTTGAGCAAGCGCTTTCCTTGGGCTTGTCACTGTAAACACAGAATATTGTAGGAAATAAGAAATTCATTAAATCATGGTTTCACATTTCTTTATTGCCCACAAGGGGCTAAACATAGAGGGGACAAACAAGGACAGACAAACGGATTAAGTCGATTATACCGACCCCAGTGCGTAACTGGTACTTATTTAATCGACCCCGAAAGGATGTAAGGCAAAGTCGACCTCGGCGGAATTTGAACTCGGAACGTAGCGGTGCTAACGTTTCTGCCAACTCGCTACTTTAGTGACAGCGTAATTAATAAATAAATAGTGTTAATAATTAGATTAGAAAGGCGGTGAGCTGGCAGAATCGTTAGCACGCCGGGCGAAATGCTTAGAGGTATTTCGTCTGCCGCTACGTTCTGAGTTCAAATTCCGCCGAGGTCGACTTTGCCTTTCATCCTTTCGGGGTCGATAAACTAAGTACCAGTTGCGTACTGAGGTCGATCTAATCGACTGGACCGCTCCCCCAAAATTTCGGGCCTTGTGCAAAGAGTAGCAAAGAATAGTTAGAGGGGAGGTAACAAGTTGAGTATTGATGTATGTCAGTTAATAATCAACCCCGGGACTTATTCTTTGTAAGTCTAGTACTTATTCTATCTGTATCTTTTGCCGAACCGCTACGTTACGGGGATGAAAACACACCAGGATCGGTTATCAAGCGATGTTGGGAGGACAATATATACATATATATATATATATACGACAGGCTTCTTTCAGTTTCTTTCTACCAAATCCACTCACAAGGCTTTGGTCAACCCGAGGCTATAGTAGAACACATTTACACAAGGTGCCACGCAGTGGGATGAACCCGGAAGCATGTGGTTGTGGTAACCAAGCTACTTTATTTCAATAAATTTCGCCATTAACGGCGTTACATAGAGGGGACAGACAAAGACAGACAGAAATAAAGTAGCTGCGGGCTGGACATGGACATTAATGAGATGGGGGTGATAAGGATGAAACAAATAATGAGAGGCACCAGCGCCCGCCGACTGT
>NC_069002.1:29250849-29253738 GCF_001194135.2 Octopus bimaculoides | reverse complement strand
TTTTTTCTCATAGTGACCATTGCTTATCGCGTAAGTGTAGTTATTTATCGTCTGCTCGCTTAAAAATTTGATATTTGCTTATAAAGGTCAATTTAGTCTAAATTCTGAATTCACAGGAAATACAGTCGCAAGCTGCTCGGGAAAGAATGGGCAGCCATTGAGCACGGATCAGAAGGGAAAAAAGAATGGGCAGCCATTGAGCACGGATCAGAAGGGAAAAAAGAATGGGCAGCCATTGAGCACGGATCAGAAGGGAAAAAAGGGAAAATATGGTGAAAAGAGGTAAAAAACAATGCAGTCGAAGACGTGAGGAAATGGATGAAGACAAACGTCAAGAATATTTAAAGAAAGCTAAACTATGAATTCTATAAAAATGCAAATCTTCCTTTCTCTCTTAAATAGGTCCTCTTAACTTTTTCCATTCCGTGGAATTTCGACGGGTCCCAATAGTAGATATATATTATAGAATTCCATTCAGTTCTCCTCCACCACATTCATTCAGGTGGTATTGGTCGGGCTGAGCGTATAGCAGAAGACATACGTTCAGGGAATGAACGCTCGCACTTCTTAACTAGACAGCCATGAATTGTTGATAAATTTTCTAGGTAAAATAGAAACAAATATTATTGAATTTTTACTCGTGAAAATTTTCTCCGATCGTCTCACTTGATATTTTCCAGTTCCATATTTTCTTTTACGCAGAAACTATAATTAGGAAAGAGTCTCAAGAATAGAATTGCGACAATATTAATGACCTCTCTACTATAGACACAAGCCATGAAACCTTACTAGCGGCTGCTTGTCTATCAATTCGATAACATATGTAGATATGTAGTTCTTACCGTTTAATCATGTCATGAAAACCTACAGAAGCTCCTGTCTGTTGATGGAAGGGAGCGACATCTGAAAGAAATATTAAAATACATATGGTATTTTAATAAAGCACTCAACATAATTCATTGACTAGAGAAGAATGTATCAATAGAGGATAATGTATTAAATACAGGATAATGTATTGAATAGAGGAGACTGTATTTATGATATCATCTGAAATAATATGGAGGATCATGAAGACTGGAACTCACATTTCCTCACTCAGACACTTAATATGGCTGATCTCTGTTGTGATGGATATTTTTAATACATAAAGGGGATAAAAACCAATGAATCAATAAAAAGGAATGACAAGAAAACAAACAAAAAACACATGAAACATTATATATAGCACTTGCTGATTCTCTTCTGTAATTATTTTAATAATTAAGAATTCTAAGGGCGGCGGTGGAGAGCTGGCAGAATCGTTAGCTCGACGAGTAATGTAATTAGTATCGTTTCGTTTACGTTTTTTTACGTTCTGATCATATACAGGAGTAATAGATTAGAGCACACCACTAGAATTCTTCCCGATTTGTATATTATATAGAAGAATATTAATCCCGTACACTTGGTCTATGCGTTGTGTTGATAAATAGAGTTATTTATTTAAAAGCTGTAAAAGCATGTAAATGGTGAACACCCGAAAGACCGCTGAAGTAACGTTATTCATTTTCCTTCTTTCCGATTTTCTATTTTCCGCCTTTTCTCCCACTACATTTCAGATTACAATTAAAATAAAAGAAATTTCTAATTTTACTTACTTTGTTTATCCGAGAGTGTGTATGAAATGAATACACAAAACAATAGGACACTGATGCCTTTCATCACGTGCCTATTGATAGAGAAATATAACAACGAGACTCATTAATACAAAAGCGTTTTCCTTACAAGAAAGCAAAGATCTACAGCTGAAATGTAGATAACAATTATCTTTAGCATTTCAAATTTATTTCACTAAAAATCGAAGCATTATCATTTAAACAATTTGTAATATGGCTAATTTAATTGCACCAATACTACTAATGTAGATTTAATTACACAAATAGTACAAATGTGAATATATAATTTAGGTGAAGATGACGTATTCGAAGCGTTTGTCCGTAAATATTCTCCATATTGTTAACAGTGAATGAAATATTCTTACTTCAAGTATATCTAGTTTTTATAGCTATATTATTTTTATGTCTGCACCAAAACAATTATGAGATGTTTGTCAATTTATGTGAAATGTACTCAGTCAAATGTATTTTCACTATTTTCTCTATGCAAAATCAAACTTTCCTGCACATTTCACTGTATATTGTATTAACTGTTGCACTGGTATTCAACAATCTAGCACTATGCCTGACTAAATACAATTGCTTGCTGCTGAATACATGTGTCATATAATCCTCACACAGAAATTTATTATCGTTATCTTTCTAAATACTACACTTTCTTTTAATTAATGGTCTTACTATTGCTTTTATTTATTAGGGATGTCAGCGACTAATCTGGGCAAGGAGAAACTAAGCGAAGAATCGATGAAGAAGTACTTCAAGTATACGTCTCATCCCAGAAGAAGGTTATGCATGTTGGTTTTGCTCTAAACATGGGACAGTATTCAGTAACTGTCAAAAAATATCTTCAAGATTCTACATTCATCATTTAGATATGGCCTTGTTACCAAACACACACAGACACACACACACACCCACAAACACACACACACACACCAACTAAAAACGCTATATGAAGAACGCATTGTCTTTACTGCTATGACAAAGCTACAGCAGAACCAGAATGTATTCACACGATTCTAAACAAAGAATATTGGTGAGTTAACTCAATACAAGCAGCGATCTACTGATAGCAAAATTGGTCAAATGGTGTTCTGTGGAACAAAGAACGGCAGTCAGGCACTGTTGCAAAGATCAGCAGTTTGGTGGATGTGAATGTTTCGACATAAAATAAGAAAATGGGAACATCTTTCGTAAACTAATGAGAAATGTATAACACAAACATCCAGCATAA
>NC_069002.1:29247084-29250453 GCF_001194135.2 Octopus bimaculoides | reverse complement strand
TATATATATATATATATATATATATCCATACATACACACACACACATACATATATATGCATATACACACATATATATACATATATATATATATACATATATTTATGTATGTATGTATGTATGTATGTATGTATGTATGTATGTATGTATGTATGTATGTATAAGCATCAACAACTTGATTAATGTTATGAGATAAAATATTTACTAAATCGCTGCGCAGTTTGTACAGCTGTGTGAATTAGCAATTAGAAAACACCATTTCAAACTATATCGAATTTATGTCCTCGGTTCTGCCAATGTTCATCATTGGAGACAATTTTTAAGTTCTTTTTTACACACCAACTTACTATTGATTCAGAGGTGCAAAGTTCAAATTGTGGTTTAGATCCTGATTATCCCTGATCTTCAAGTCTTATAACCAATAATGTTTTATTTATTACCACTTTATATTTTGTATCTGAGCTTTACATATGAAATAAATATACTCCTATAAAAAAAAATCGACCTTATGTAAAAATCGGCATCCTTTTTTTAAATATAATCTGGATTTTTCCATATATTACGTGTAAATGTAGATTTTATTTCTTTAGCCGTGCATCAAGAAGTTAGGTTACAGATTTCTTCAAGACGTTAATTTAAAGACATTAGAATAATCACAGTTGGGCTGTAACGTCTCTTTGCAGCAGAGCTTCGATTAGATTTCCAATAAGTTCTGCATGATGGATTGAGAACTGAGATACCACTAAAGATGCTTGCTTACAATATTATCAGTACTTAATCAGAAATCGGGGTAAGAAAGGCTACAAAAGGCAGAGAAAGAAAAGAAGCAGCGAAGAGAAACACTCGCCTCAAGAAAAGAAGAATGACGTAAGTACTGAGTTAGGTTGTGATGTATTTACGTTTATTGATACAGAAACTCTAGCAAATGAGAAATAAAGAGCAAAGCCATCCATGCATGCGCAAGGTTGGATTGATGCAGATAGATATAGAAAATAGATGACAGTAATTGGTACTTAACGATCTGATGAACTACAGAAAGTAAAGTACTTCTTCATCTGGGACCAATTTAGTGAAGAACGGAAGAACGTTGTTGATAACATTCGATAACCAGCATTGATAAAGCTGTTAATTCTTTACAGAATTACAAGTGTTTTGCAACCGTTAGACGTTAGTATCAATAAACCAGGATGAAAGATAAAGTGGAATAACAAGAAGAAACGTGCAAAATAGAAGAGTAAGCGGATTTTAACACCTCCTCTCGTTTTTGAAAAGGTCGTTGATTCATGTGGAAACATAAAAATTCACATTATTTACACACCATTAAAAGGATTTGGCACTTCCAGAGTATTGGATGGTACAGAATATCTATGAGAAGATAGGCACCATGAAGAAGTGGAGGAGCGGAGGTGTTCCTCTGTGGTAAAAAGTTTTTTAACAGCCACATGGTTTCGGGCTCAGTCTCACCGCATGGCACCGTGGGCAAGTGTCGTCAACTATCTCCTTAGGCCACCTAGAGCCTTGTCAAAAGATTTGGTATAAGGAGGCTGATAGAAACACGTCGTGTGTATATATATATATTTTTTTCTTTATTGCCCATAGGGACCTAAACATAGAGAGGACAAACAAGGACAGACAAACGGATTAAGTCGATTATATCGACCCCAGTACGCAACTGGGACTTAATTTATCGACCCCGAAAGGATGAAAGGCAAAGTCGACCTCGGCGGAATTTGAACTCAGAACGTCACTTTTAGTACCGACTAACATCACAGGTTGGAGGCGGCGGAGGCGTCGGAGGCGGTGGCAGTGGCGGTGGCGATGGTGGTGGTGGTGGTGTTGCTGCTGCTGCTGGTGCTGGTGGTCGTCCTTCTTTCCGCTTTTCTATTTTCCGCCTTTTCTCCCACTACATTTCAGATTACTATAAAATAAAAGAAATTTCTAATTCTACTTACTTTGTTTATCCGAGAGTGTGTATGAGATGAATACACAAAACAATAGGACACTGATGCCTTTCATCACGCACCTGATGATAGAGAAATATAACAACGAAACTCATTAAAAACAGAAGCTTTTTTCTTACAAAGAAACAAAGGTTTACAGCTAAAATTTAAGTAACAGTTATTCTCTTAGCTGTTCAAATCTATTTCACTAAAAATCCAAGATTTACCATTTAAACAATAAGTAATATGGCTAATTTAATTGCACCAATACTACTAATGTAAATTTAATTACACCAGAAGTACTAACGTAAATATATAATTTAGGTGAAGATGACGTCTTCGAAGCATTTGTCCGTAAATATTCTCCATACTGTTAACAGTGAATGAAATGTTCTTACTTCAAGGTTATCTGACTTCTATATTATTATTATTATTATTATTATTATTATTATTATTATTATTATTTCTGTCGCAAACAAATATGTAAAGCTTGTCACTTTGCATTTGACAGAGTGTTCTACGTCAGAATGTACAGTCAAAAGTATTTTCTCTGTTTTCTATAACCAAAATCAGTCTTTCCTTCTCAATTCACTGTATAATTAATTATTGTTGCACTCGTATCTTACACCATACCTGAATAAACATAATTGTTTGCTGTTAAACATATGTGCCGTTCGATCCTTACACCGAAAATTATGTAATCAACATCTTCCAAATACAATACTTTCTGAAAGAGCATATTACGTATGAGTTTTAATTTAATGGCCCCTCTATTTATTTTATTCAGCTACTAATCACGGCAAGGAGAAACTAGTTAAAGAATCAATATGCCAAAATATGTTCATTTGTTTCTTAGCAAACGATTTACATTAATTATAAAACAAAAATCACAGAAGCTCGACTTCATGCAAAAATTAAGGGATCAACTGATTCACTTTCATCAAATACAATCGATGAGATGTAAAGTGAAAATTTGTAAATCATTCCGGTTATCCTCTCTCTTTGCAGATCTCAACAGGCAACAGACGGATTAAGCTCTACCACTACCACCATCATCATTACCATAACATACTCTGTCTATTGTTATTACTGAATCACATACAGCCACAATGAATAATTTAAATGTTACATACTTATTAGATTCGAACGGTATTTATATAAAGAGCTCAGTAGACTTCCTCTTGTGCAAAGTTCAAACTGGTTGATGATAATATAATGTTAGTTATCAAAAGAACTTCAGCCCTTGCATACGACAGCTTTCGTTTTCTTCTCTCTTTTTCAGTTTTTACGCTTCATCTTCTTGTTTATACGCACACACTCACACAAACACACACATATTTACATACATGCATACATACATACATACATACATACATACATACATATATATATATATATATATATATATATACCAATGGCATGATTTATAC
>NC_069002.1:29242938-29246370 GCF_001194135.2 Octopus bimaculoides | reverse complement strand
TCATACACACATATGCATACATACATATATATATATATATATATATATATATACCAATGGCATGATTTATACGATTTGATTCAATATTTACAAACTATTGTAACTCAACTGCTGTGTGAAATAGTGAATAGAAGATGTCATTTGAAACTATATCAAATTTATGTCCCATGTTACGCCGAGACGTCAAAATTTGGGATTGTAACACGAAAATGTTTATATTTTGTTTTTGTTTTTTATACGCCAACATCTATTTGATTTCTAAATATCGAGGCAAAAATCGAAATTGTTGTTCAGATCCAGGTGATTCCTAATCCAGAAGACATATGGTCAATGACATTTTTTATTTATGACCACCTTATGTTGTTATCTAGCTACATATGAATTACTGTGCATACTCCTATAAAAAAGATCACTCTGATGCAAAAATTGCTCCCTATTTTCCTTGAAATATTGTGGAATTATTTCTATATCACGTATAAACGTCGATGCTATTTCTTCACACATGTCAAAGCCAAATATATGTGTCACGAAGTTAGATTCCAGATATCCTCGGGACGTTGAGTTATAGCTAATTGAATAAGCAAATTCGAGCCGTAACATCTCTTTGCAGCACACCTCACTCTGGATTTAAAACTGCATGATGGACGGTCCTTATGGCTTAGTTCTTGATCTGATATCTAAGATCTCACAAAGGCTGCCTGCTGATCAAAATGATAATATATTACAATTTCATGAGTATTTAATCAGAAATCGGCGGAGGAAAGGCTACAGTTTCTCATTTGTTGGTAGGAGGGATGTTATTTTAATTTCTTTTAGCTTGTTTTTGGAGAACCCCCTGAAAACTTGTGGGCAGAGACACAAAACAATGATATAAACTCTTTTTGCTGCTTTTGACAGCACCCCTTGAAGTTTGAACAATTTCCCCACCTCACCCGAAAATAAGGGTAAATGCTAATTCAATGAATTGAAAGCCTCATAGTGTACGTAAATATATAGTATTTTAGTTTAGTATGGGTTTTTCAATACGCTAATTCCAAAAATAGTTTTAATTTTGCAATTTGATTTTTCAATATTGTGGAAATCAAAGATGGTGGCCAAAATACACAATTTGTTAACGAAATCAGTAGCTGTTACGAAGAATATCATGTGATGTCTTTATATATGTTTTTGAGGTCATAGAACACGAAATGATGTGGATATATATATATATATTTTCATATATATATATCCATATCCCCCACTTCCTCACACTTGTCATCCCACAAATATTCGTCTCTACCATCCAGTATTTCAGAAATGCCAAATTGCTTCAATGACGTATCAATAATGTCAGACTTTATGTTTCCCAATGAAACAAACGACCATTTCAAAGACTAGAAGAGGTGCTACAGGCCGTGTATCTTTCTTTTTTCTACATTTTTCCTAGTCATTCAACTTGCGTTTTCATTGTCGTTCACTGATACTAGCAATTAATGCTTGGAAAACACTTGTAATTCTGTGGAGAATTTACAACTCCATCAGTGTGTGTTATCGAAAGTTATCAATAACAGTATTCCATTCTTCACTAAAGTGCTATAAATTGATCCCAGACGAAGAAATAGTTTACTTTTTGTAGTCCATCAGACTGTAAAGTGCAAACACCTATTATCCATTTGCTACATTTATTTTTATCCACGAATCCTTGAGCATACATGGATGACATTTCGCTCTATGTCTCCTGTGTTAGAGATTTTGTCTTAAAAAACGTAAGTACATCAGAGATAATCTGAGATAATCTTCGTTTTCTTGGGTCCAGCGGTTCTCATCGCTGTTTCTTTTTCGACTTAATTTTTTTTTCATTTCTTTTTCTGCTTTGGTTTACATTCTGATTCTCTACCACGTGGAAAACGAAAAGGCATTTCGTTTATGTTCCCAAGAAATAAAAAAGTTATAGCCTGTCTTCCACCGATTTCTGATTAAATACTGTAATATATTATGGTTTTAATCAGCAGGAATCATTTGTGAGATCTTAGTTCTCAGCCGTTGTAATCAGTCATAAAATCCATCCATCATGCAATATTTCCTTGAAATTCTGTGTAAGATATGTTGAAAAGAGATGTTACAACACGACTCTTTGCTTCTTCAGATATCTGTAACCTAATTTCCTGAGGAAAACTGTAGTCTAACTTCTTGAAACGCAGATGTTGCTCTCACATTTAGTGATGAACGTTGACGTCACTGAGGATATAAATTTGATACTGTTTCAAATGATTTATTCCAGTTACTAATTCTTATTACTCTTCCACACAGGTGTTAGCAATATTAAACCTCATCGCATTAATCATGTTTTTGATATATATACATACATACATATATATATATATATATATATATATATATATATGCATATATATATGTATATATAGATATATATATGTCCATATACATATATATACATATATGTATATATATATATGTGTGCGTAGGTATGTATGTGTGTGTTTGTGTTTGCATGCGCGCTCGCGTGCGTGTATGTGTTGGCTAGCTGAGAAAGAGAGAAGAATATGAAAGCTGGTGGAAACAGACGTTGAAGGAGTTCTCTTGATACTTACACTCTCTGTATGAATACCAGCAACTAGTTCGAACTTTGCGCATGAGAAGTCTCCTGTTATATTTATAGGAATATTATTCGAATATTTACAAGTATGTAACCTTTGAATTATTCATTGTAGGTGTATGTAAATTAGTAGTAACATTATATAGAGTGTTATGGTAATGATGATCTTTTTAGAAGTAGAATGGGTGTTTATAAGCTTAGGCTGTTTGTTGCCTGTGTGCAGCCCAAGAACCTCAAACTGAGAAAGACCCGCAATGATTTACAAATTTTCGCTTTACAACTCATTGATTGTATTTGGAGAATATGCATAAATTTACTCCGTAATTTTCGGATAAACTCCAGCGCTTCTAGACTTTGTTCTTTGGTTAATGCAAATTAGTTGTTAAGAAACAAATGAAAATAATACTGTTGGATATTACGGCTTTATGTTTCTCAATAGTTCTTAAAAAACGTTCTCATTTTCCCACTTTATCAAGAATTTGCATTAGAACTTATAACTATTGTTGCAATTAGCTCTATTACTAAATGATGAAATGATAATTTAATGTCTTTGATAATATGTCTGCTAGAGCAGAAATAACCTGAATTTAAGCAACGATTTGGAATATGCAGCGATTTTTGGAATCGATATATTGGTTGAATTGATAAGAGTCTCAAGCTGAATTTGATTTCGGTGTTATTTTTTGTTAGCGTTTATGAAGAGCTAAAATATTTTTCAGATGTTCTGTTGGAAGTCCCCCAATTAGGATAACCTTGATAATGTTGTGTTGGCATATATTTTCGAAGATATTATTATTAATTTTAATAATATTGTTTATTTATATATATATATATAT
>NC_069002.1:29233679-29242390 GCF_001194135.2 Octopus bimaculoides | reverse complement strand
ATACATAGATATATACATACTTAGATATGTACACACATAGATATATATATTAAGAATTTACAAAATAACAAAAGACGAAGACGGGTGTGTAAACAACAAACAGATGACTGAGGGGAGTCTCCTCATTTATATCAATGTACATGCGAGTGTGTGTGTGTGTGTGTGTGTGTGTGTGTGTGTGCGGGGGTGAGGGTATGCGTGTGTGTTTGTCAACAATGCCATGCCAAAAGGGGAATGTAGAATCTTGAAAACATTTTTCAACATTTACTGGAAACTTTCCTACAGGTAGAACGAAATCGACATGTTCCGATTCCAGGATGGCAATGACGTAGCTTTCCAACTGAAATGTGATGCATTTATTTCAGATCCAGAAGAGGTTGCTTTTAATGCTCGTTGGCATTCTCGAAATTGCCGTATATGTACCAAATGCATAACATTCTTCTGGTATGAGTCGTATACCTGGCGTACTTATTCTTCGATTTGTTGCCGAGTTCTTCCTTACTGAGATTGATAGCAGAAATCCCTAATAGATAAAAGAAACAGTGAGCCCATTAATTAAAACAGAATGTGTTGTATTTGCAAAGATGTCGATAACAATTTTCTATGTGAGGATGATATGATATGTTTAGCCACAAACAATTATGTTTATTCAGGTATGGTGTTAGATACCAGTGCAACATGTTAATTAATATACAGTGAAATGTGCAGCAAAGACTGTTTTTGGTTATAGAAAATAAAGAAAATACATTTGACTACGTACATTTCACATACAGCAATCCGCCAACCGCAAATTGACAAGCCTTTCATATTTATTTGAGACAGAAATAAAAATAATATAGCTATAGAAGCCAGATATACTTCAAGTAGGAGTATTTCATCCACTGTTAACACTATGGAGAATATTTACAGATAAATGCGTCCAAGACATCATCTTCACCAAAATATATATTCACATTAGTAATTTTGGTGCAATTAAATTTACATTAGTATCATTTGTGCAATTAAACTATCCATTCTACTAATTATTTAAATGATAAAGCTTCGATTTTCAGGGAAATAAATTTGAACAGCTAAAAGATAATTGTTTCCTAAATTTCAGCTGTAAACCTTTGCTTTCTTTGTAAGAAAAAAGCTTCCGTTTTTAATGACTCTAGTTGTTATATTTCTCTATCATCAGGTGCGTTATGAAGGGAATCAGTGTCCTATTGTTTTCTGTATTCATCTCATACACACTCTCGGTTAAACAAGGTAAGTATAATTAGAAATTTCTTTTATTTTATAGTCATCTTAAATGTAGTGGGAGAAAAGGCGGAAAATAGAAAAGCGGAAAGGAGGAAAATGAATAACGCTACCTCAGCGGTCTTTCGGATGTACACCATTTATATGCAATTACAGCTTTTAAATAAATAATTCTATTTATCAACACTACGCATAGTCCAAGTATACAGAATTACGCTTCTTCTCTATAATATATAACATTTAATTAACACTATGACTGATTAATCTTTTATAATACAAATCGGGAAGAATTCAAGTGGTGTGATCTGACTTGTTACTCCTATATCAGAGCAAAACGGGCGAAAATGCCACGAAGAATATTGTCTGTCGAGCTATCGATTCTGCCAGTTCGCCGCTGATTTTAGGATTCTTAATTATTAAAATAATTACAGAATAGAATCAGCAAGTGCTATATATAATGTTTCATGTGTTTTTTGTTTGTTTTTTCTAGTCATTCCTTTTTATTGCTCCATTGGTTTTTATCCCCTCCTTTATGTATTAAAAATATCCATCACAACAGAGATCAGCCATATTAAGTGTCTGAGTGAGGAAATGTGAGTTCCAGTCTTCATGATCCTCCATCTTGTTTCAGATGGTGTTATCTTAAATACATTCTCCTCTATTCAATGAATTATCTGTTGAGTGCTTCCTGAGTATTCTGTGTATTTCTACACAAAACTTTGGTAAATAGACATCCAATGCTTCCATATGTATTTTAATATCTCTTTCAGATGTCGCTCCTTTCCATCAACGTATAGGAGATTATGTAAGTTTGAGTAACATGACTCACAGGTAAGAACTACATATCTACATCTCTTATAAATGTAAATAATTTAGTATTGGCAAAGCGTGAAGTTGGCAGAATCCTTAGCACTCTGGATAAAATACTTAGAGGCATTTCTTTTCTTTTGAGTTGAAATTTTGCTGATGTTCACTGCGCCTTTCAACATTACTGGGTTGATGAAATAAATACTAGCTGAGAACTAGAGTTTCGACAACAGAGTAGCACGCTCCGTCAACGTTTCAGGACAGAACTTATGAGACGACCTGAAATGTATATGTCCCATTTAATGAATATAGTAACGTGCAGTTTTGTATAAATGTGTGTGTACATATATATACGTGACGAGGTCTGTAATGTATTGTTCTTGTGGGCAAAATAATTTCCGATCTTTGCGACAGGGACCTTCTCAAAGTAGTAAGAGTCAATATGTAGAAAGGAGTAGAAGCAGTAGAAGAAAGAAAGAAGAGAAGAGAAAGACAAGTCAGAAGTTTCACATCACAGGAAACTGCAAGTTTATCAACGTTATATAATTTATCACCAGAATATTATCGGCTTCCCGACAGTTTTCGCCAAAACATTTGTAGTATTTTACAACGTATATCAGGCCAAACTTCTGTTGCTCACTTCAACGCAATGAGCCACACCATTGCTAGTGTATCGATGTGCGGCACATCTGCACTCTGTGGATTCGTACACACATATAAACGTAAGAAATGACAGGAATTACAACACCACCAGGTCTAAATAATCACTTTCCCTTCTATTCCTCCCCCCCCCCCTCCTAATATAGCAATTACGATTTTATTTTCTAAGCTCTCCCCTCACGTTAATTATTCTACTTCTGCATCAATCTCATCAGCTTTTGTCACTATGATTTCTCTTGTCTCACCGAAAGGTTTTCTCACACTGCTTCCCTCTCAATGTGTATAATCTCAAGTTCGTTTGCGTCCTCTATCAGTTGCTGTCAATGGCTCAAATGTAGAGCACACAATACTTTTCTCCCTTTCGTCCTCCAACTCTTCTCTCAACCTTCCAGAGGTGACATATCAGAAACTGAAAATTTATCTCCTCATGGCTAAATCACTTTAAACTTTCCGTCTTATATAGTTGTCCGTTTGTCCAGTCATAATCTCGCTTGACTTCCCCAAGTCCTATTAGCGTTATACATCTTTAATTCTGTCGTATAGCACAAAGGCTTTCCTTGTATACAGATACAGGTAATTTATGTTCGTGCTCTCCCCATAACTCGTCCTTTTTATCCTTCACTTTTGAGACCCACGTGTTGTTTTCTATATGTCACATTCCGTTCTTCATGCTTGATCTTTTGTACTCCAGGGGCATTTAATTGTTGACGCCATGGAATTGAATTATATGATCGTTAAGTGTCTGAAATGTTGATGACTTTTGGTCAATAACTGTAGACATCAGCAGGACCACGATCTTTGGGTGTTTTTCGATGTATACAAACTTTAAAACCTCGCCGTCGTTGATGTTCAGGTTTTACATGGAATTGTAAAAGTATAAAGCATGACTGCTGCTGTAATTTACAAAATATAATTCATGTGATGAATAATGGCATAATCCAGACTGTAGTCTCTATCCTGACCTCCCTTTTAATATTATACTGACATTCAACTTGTGTCGTAAGTATAGAGGATGGGTATCATTCCTCAGATGATTGACAAGCCTAGAGGAATCTGGCGGGTTCACTATTATACAGCATTAAATCTATTCAGCTTTAGCAGCAACGCGCAAAAGTCATCAATATACACAAATTCAACTATTGCATCTAATATTACAATTACTTTTACTAATATTACTATTCGTATTAAAACTAATAGATCTTACCAAATACTATAATAATAAAACTAATAGATCTTACCAAATACTATAATAATAAAACTAACAACATCAATAAACAACAAGGAACCTGAACAAATAACACTTTCGTGCAGCATTTTGCTTTATGATTTCCGCTGGAAAAAATCTAATTTTTGCTTAAGGAAGATTTCAAGCTATCGAGTGTAATAAGGTTTCAACCAGTTTAAGAGTAAATTGAACCTAAACACATAATTCGAAAACTAAAGTTATTTGAAATTACAATATACTATAATAAGGATTATTATTGTTACCGAAACTGTAATGGAATCTGAATTACATAAATGCATTTGCCACAACACTATATCAGTTATTCGCCCTTCGTTGCTGTAACTGTGTGATTTTTTTTCCTGTGGTAAGTATAGAATTTATATTGTAGTGTCATACTCTGTTATTGCACGAAATATTTTTTAGTAGACTCGTTGAATACCCGAATCTCCCATAGTTCAGCAGATATATGATTACGGTCGACGGAATTATGATTACTTGGTCTTTTGACATACATAATGTGTCCGTCGTGTATTGTTACATTACTTAATATGTTGTTGTGAGTTGGAGATAGTTGGGCTTGATTTAATGACGATTTGACTGTTTCGAGTTTCGTGTAACTATTGTCACTCAAACCCCGACAAAACTTATGCAAATATGATTATGACATATTTAGAAATTATATTAATTCTGAAATTGCTACGAAACTATGGCAGCACTTTCTACTCGTATATTAATTAGATGAGCAAAACATTTCTAGACAATTGTTTTATTCTATTTTATGAAAGAATGCAGAAATGAAATTAATTTATATTGTTCTCATAATGGAATAAATTACATTCAATTCAAAATAGAATATGATTAAGGGAAACTATCAATTTTAGCTATTTTCTTGAAGACATTGAACAGCCGAACAGAGATGGAAACTTATAACATACCCAAAGGTACGTAGTGTTAACTATTCATTATTTTGTGTAACTCAAAGCACACTAGGGCTATATTTGTGTTAATTTCACCAAAACGATATTCACAAATGTGACATGCTATTCAACTTGAAGATCTTAAGGATTTACTCCTAGACAGACAATCATTTTCCTGATACAAATACAAATAGATCATGATTATCAATTCAAATGTGCTGAACCAAATGAATAATGAACCAAATTTTAGATTTATCCCATTATGTCAAAATAGTGACGGTAATTCGAACATACTGGATGAATAGGTCTGACATTGATTGAAAACTGTCGAGAGTATTTAAAAATAGATACATCTAATTAACATACATTCATATTTGTTACAATTATTAAGAGAAGAAATTTAATATTCCCAATGTTATCTTCTCTCTAACTATTAACATTTATTTATTAATTTCCCTGTCTACATTTTTGTATGAAATTCTGGCTATACAGTAACCCCTCGACTATCGCGGCTGTTACGTTCCAAAATAACCCACATTAGGTGTAAATCCGTGAAATAGAAACAGTACTATACTGTATATATATTTTTTCATTATTTTTATAGTTAGTATATATTTCTTTTATTATAAATGCAAAACAACATAACGGATGAATCGACGTAAGCTTAAATAATAAACCGCGATAGGTGAACCGCGATAGGTGAACCGCGATAGGTGAACCGTGATATGGCGAGAGATTACTGTATATTTATATTTATATACTTAGTTGATAGGAAAATTAAGAAAATACAGTCAGTAATCGTTAAAAGAGAAAAAAATGACTTGTGGTATTTGTTTCAGTTCTGCATGTTGTGAGATCAAGTCTCCTTAGATTCTTTGGATCTATCGATCTCGATAAAATAAACACCACTATCGTCTAATCTCTTCGCTAAATATTCCTTGACTTCTGCCTTAATTAGAAACCAGAATTTAATAGTATCTTTTATTTCCTCCTATATTCTGTATTTGCAGTAACAAGTTTAAGAGAAATAAACCTAATCCTAAATGTAACGAACTGTTCTGTGACGGTAGCGGGCGTCCAACATCCTTTCGCTGCTGCCCGGGTTTGAAATGTGTATGTAGAATATTACTTAAATGCCGTTGTAGTTCAAAAGATACGATCCACATGGCTCATAACGGTATACACCAAACTGTAATCGCTTTTCTGATTTTTATTGTAAATTTACCATCTTATTGACGTTCTGCTCTGGTGAATCTTGTGGATAAATGTCATACGTCAGATTGTTTTTTATACAATGGGGAAAATCGATGAGAAGAAATGCAGACAAACAAAGCAAAGGAGCAAAAGCAAAAGGAGAAAAACAAAGCAAACAGCAAAAGTACAATCAACTACAACAAGAACATCAACAAGTGTTGTTGCTGATAATGCTGCTGTGCTTTTCTACCTCCTCCTCCTCCTCCTCCTCCTCATCTACCTCTTCCTACTACTACTACTACTACTACTACTACTACTACTACTACTACTTTTTCAATTTTGAAAATTAACCAATCGTCAAATCCTATAACAGTAGAAAAGCTATGAATAAACATCAAGAGACATAATGAAATATAAAATATTAACGAACAAAAGTTTGATTTTGTAATTTATCCTGGAAAGAAATTCACGTTTGTTGCACCAAGAACGGAAATGGTAAAAGAAGAGAAAATCTGTAGACCATAATCTACAACTATGAGTTTTCTAACAAACCTAAATTAATACGACCAACGTATTTGATATCTAATATATTTATGCTATTAATACGTCAAATTTTAATAAAATTCCAATGAAATAAATTTATTAAAGCCTCACAAATACTTAGTGCTTCGTTTTTCGCTGTGCTCTTTGTTTTATTGAACGGTAACAAAATCTCAGTGCTTCGTTCTTCGCTGTGGTGTTTCCCCTTAAGTTATCGATATGGATGGTAAGAATTTACATTGCAGTGTCACACTATATTATTGTAAAAAAAAAAGAATATTCTCCAAGTTCTATATTTATAACATTTAAATACATAGAAGCAGAAACATTAAAAAACTATTTTGTAATGTTCATAAAGTTCAATTAGCGCTTTTATACATTCATAGTAATCATCAGATTTCAAAATGTATTTAACTGATAAGTGAGTCCTTCACAACTGTAGTAGAATGCCTGACTTCTTCCTTTCTGTACTTCTTAGAAGGCTCCAACAAGCCGAACATTTGGAATACAGTTTTAACCAATCTTAAACGTCGCTGTTTGCCGGACATAACGGTATTACTGACCCCACCTTTATTTTAACCAATTAGCTTGTGGTTTACATGTAATAGTTTTATGAGTGATCAAACTTACTTGGTTTCGATCGTTTTTACCTTAATCGGTGGGAGTCTTCTGTAATTTGTTTATATTCATATGTTAAAGATATTTTTTAATCCACATCATTAAAAATAACAGCACAATCACAACTGATATTTATTACAAAAGTACAGATACACACTAGTACCTAAATTTCAAATCCTATCACCCAACACACAAAACGCAACATCCCGAATGCCTAGTCTGGAAAATTTGTACTATAGTAGATGATCTAAATACCAAAAACACACGACTTATAGAACTCAAAGGATTTCTGCTCAAGCAAAATTAGATTTGTAAGACAGAAGAGAAGTGGCTTCTGTATGGCATATTAACAACTTTGTGGCGGTAATTATCAAAACGTGTCGCTACACTTCTCTCCGACAAGAATCTTAATAAAATTACTCTTTCAAACTGTTGTTTTCATGTATTATGAAGATACTCTGCCTAATGTAATACAAAGTGCAGGATATGAGATGTGTACTGTCAGCATATTTCGAGGAAGCCTTAAAACGTCAGAGGAAATGCTTTTTAGTATTTATTCAGGCTTTTATGTCCTGTGTTCGAATCCCTTCGGTTCAACTCTTCCTTTCCTCCTTTTTGAGGCAATGAATAATGTTCCAGTATACCCCACTTTACGCTACAATTACAAACTCGGGATCCTTTTATTAATTCAAGAAATCATTACAGTGTGTAGTAGCTATTATTTCCTATATTCTTATTCCTACAATGTATTAAAAAATGAATAATATTTCCTTCAGGCTTTGATTTTGTTACATTTATTCAAACCCCAACGAATCGCCTCTCACCATATGGCATTCATGTTCTCCAACTACTCCAGCCCATTATCAGAGATGCACGTATTGTCAACCACTAAAGGACGTGCTCAAGTGGATAAGGTGAAGTAACTGACGAAGAAATTTATGGTATTGGTCAGAATATTTGCTGTTACGATATTTCTGCTTCAGCAAATCAGCGCTGAATTTTTCTAAAATATAATACAAAATGAGTCACTTTGAAAACATTGATGTCCATGTACGAAAGCTTAGTTTGGAGGGAATATTAGTAATTTCCTTTGAATTTCTAGAAGCAAATAGGAAATAATACTTACTGTCCAAAGATAAGAAAAAGAATAAACGTTTTGTTACAGAGTTATCTATGAGACAGATAACCTATCAGCATCCTGCATTTGATTTTATCTGATGAGATAAATTATAGCTGGAGCAAATTCCAAGAAATTCAGATTTCCTATACTGGTAGGGATTAAAATATATTTTAAAGATATGTAAAGATCAAAGGCACTGGCGTTGCTGTGTGGTGAGAGGTTTGCCTCCTAACCACATGATCCAGGTTCAATCCAACTGCGTGACAATTTGGGCAAGTATTTTCTACGATAGCCACAGGCCAACCAAAGCATTGTGAGGGGATTTGGTAGAGGGGAAGAAGGGAAACTGAGAGAAGCACGTCGTGTATATAAATATATATATATATATATA